>NW_027069521.1:608013-644310 GCF_002906115.3 Quercus suber
GG
Source organism: Quercus suber (assembly GCF_002906115.3). Classification (NCBI taxonomy): domain Eukaryota; kingdom Viridiplantae; phylum Streptophyta; class Magnoliopsida; order Fagales; family Fagaceae; genus Quercus; species Quercus suber. The sequence continues at coordinate 608,016 of NW_027069521.1, forward strand.
GTATCTCTTACTCTTTAGACTTATTATTTTTTTTTTGGGAAAAATACAATATACAAATATTATTATCCTTAAATCATGAAATTTGCATGTGATTTCTATGGTGATACTTCTAATATAATTGGCTTTAACGGAATTTGGTGATGTGGTAGAGTCAAAATCAACTATTCAAAATGAATGATAAAAAAAAAACAAAAAAAGACTATTTTACTCAAAAGTTGGGGTAAAAACCATTTAGGTGATGAGCTTATTATTATCTCACAATCACTTGACGAACATAAGATTTAGGAATTAGGATAGAATAATCTCTTTCAGTTTGAAAAGATTATTTTTTAATAGACGATGTTTGTACTTGTCACATCATCAAACTTCAATCATTATAATAAAAATGCCTCGAGAAACTAAATACAAAAAAGATAAATATCACATAATAAAGCTCATAATGACTATATTTGAATGGAATATCACAAGAATGGTATTGGTAATTTGTTCTAAAATTAATTATTGTCATGTGATTATTTTTAGAGCAAAAACCTAAAACAAAACTTAATAAATAGCCTTACTGACAGAATATAGAGACTAATGGAAGCACAGGCCAACTCTTGAGTTTCATTCTTCAGTTTTGTATTGTTGTTATTTTCTTTTCCTTTTATAATCCCTGCTAAGCCCCACGGCGGCTTTGTTGTCTGGGTATGCATATATCACACTAGAAATATGCCTCCAGTGTTCCTAATTTTCTCCTTTAGCCAATAATGTTGCCATATTTTGATAGATTTCCCATTGCCTACCCTCCAACAAGCTCCCTCTAGGACGGCATCACGACCTCTCAAGATGCTTTTCCAAGCATACGATCCTGAAGAGGATTCTTTTGCATCTATTAGAGAACCACGAGGAAAAAACTTCGCCTTGAACACTTTATAAAAGAGAGAGTCCTTATTATGGATAAGACACCACGCTTGCTTTGCTAAAAGGGCATCATTAAAGTGAGCCAAATTACAAAAGCCCAATCCTCCTACCATTTTAGATTTTGTTAATTCACTCCATAGGAGCCAATGAATTTTTCTTCAATCTCCCCTTTGGCCCCACCAATATCTTCTTATCATAGTCTCAATATCATCACAAAGCCTAATAGGAAGTTTAAAGCAACCCATGGCATAGGTAGGAATAGCTTGGGTTACAAATTTAATGGGTACCTCTCTACCGGCTTGTGATAACAACTTGCTCTCCCATCCTTGAAGCTTCCTCCATACCCTCTCTTTTATATAATCAAAGCTCACATTTTTTCCCCTACCCACAAAAGATGGCAACTCCAAATACTTCTCATAGGATTTAACTTCTTGAAGTTGGAGAAGATTCTTGATATTTGCTTTTGCTGATGTAGACTTGCTAAAAAAGATTGTAGTTTGGCTTTTTTGAAATTTTGCCCCGACAAAGACTCATATTCAGCTAGCAACTTCAAAATATTATTACAATCCTCATAGGTTGCCCAGAAAAAAAGCAAGCTATCATCTACAAAAAACAAGTGGGTTAATTTCGGGCCTCTTTTACATAAGGAAAAACCTTTAAGATCACCAATTCTCGCCGAGTGTTTAATGAAAGCATGTAGACCTTCAGTACAAAGGAGGAAAAGGAAAAGAGAGAGGGGATCCTCTTGCCTTATACCTCGTTTGGGATGAATCATTCCCATGGGTTCTCCATTCACCATAATGGAGTATGTCACCGTTTTTACACAACTCATAACAAGAGCCATCCACCTAAGGCAAAAACCCATTCTCTCCATAAGTTTCTCCAAATAAACCCATTCAACCCTATCATAGGCCTTACTCATATCTAGTTTTAAGGCCATAAATCTATGTCTACCCGAGCTATGGTTCTTCATATGATGGAGAGTTTCAAAGGCAACCATAATATTATCTGAAATAAGCTGATCTTTAGCAAAAGCAGATTGGTGTTTAGTGATTAGGGATGAGAGGAATTTCTTTAGTCTATTGATTTGAGCAAATATCTTGTTAAACATTACCTCAAAAAAAAAAAAATTTAAAAAGATATGTATACACTAAATAAGCGGATAAATAACTTTGTTTCAACCCACCAGTACTCTAAACAAGTTCTTAGGGAGGCTTATTTTGCCCTGTTATCTGATTTTAAAGAACAATTTCATTAAAACTATTTAGTTATGTAGTCTCATTTTTCTAGGTAGAACTCAATTTTCAAAAACTCGAAATCCATGGATAAAAAAAATGAGCAGAAATGTTTTCAAGTTCCCCTTTTTTTTTTTTTTTTTTAGGAACTCGAGTTTAAGGGAGTCGAGTTCTTCACATTGAAACTTGACTCTCAAAAACTCTAGTTCCAAACGAGGTTAAATACCTAAACAGTTTTGAATGAAGCTTTTTAATGAAATTGTTCTTGAAAATCAAATAAATAGCCAAAAAGGCCCTTAGGCATGTTCATAATATGGGGTTGCAAAGTGGTCCATCAATTAAGTAACAGTAAGGGAAATTATTTCCTTCACATTTTTTGTAGCTAAAGAAAGGCCACTATAAGGAAGTAATAGGGTCATACAAATTTTATCAAGTGGATTAAATCTACCTTCTTAAAAAAATAATGGATTAAATCTTATCTCAGCCCCACCCATGTTGGCTGGAGGCAACAAGGTGGCTCGATCAAGTGGGTTAAGTCATAACCTGAACTTAATTCACCTAGGAAACTAATGATTTTAGGAGGTGAAAGACTTTGAATTAAACCAATGTCATATGGTTGTCGTTAGGATTCGAATTCAAGCCTCTTTTAGGCTAAGAACGTAATTATTGAACCACACAATTATAAATAATAAGAAAAATTGTAGTAAAAAAAAAAAAAATTAAATATGAAAAACTATTTTTATAGAAGATTTTCTAGAGAAACAAATAGAGTGTAAATGTGTACTCCTTCCATTAGTCATACCAAAAAGACGTATTCCTCTCACATAAATCATAGAACAAAATTGGAAAATTATTGTCCCTCTAATTACACTTAATGTGGCATTCATAGGTACCCACAATTATGGGTTCTAACTTCTCACTTTTAATAATAATTATTAATTTTCATTAAATTGAACCTTTTTCCAACAAGCTGAAGTTTGACAATATTATAGGTCAAAATAAAATAAAGTAAATTATACCTAAAACCCACCATAATTCAAATTAAGAGTATTGTGGAAGTTGTTAGAAAATTTTACTGTATCCATAAATTTTCTGAAAGTAATAATACAATATCTAAATATCTATAGAAATCCATGATATACAATGAACACCGAAAAGAATCCCATAGGCCTTAGTTCAAAGTATTTCACGTATTTCTAGGTAATGTGTTATTAATCTTTAATAAACTAATTGGGTTTATTCTTTAATAAACTTTTAGTCCCAAAGAAATCAGTTGGAAGATGTGTATTCTTGGAAGCTATCCAAAATGACATTGCCTGCATCAAGGAAGTTCATTTTTTGTCCTCAACATCTCCTCTCTCTTGTTCGTCCTTGTTGATTTGATCAATGAATTATGTAAGTACTATATTGGTTTGACCTTTGAACATGTGTTACAAGAATGCCACGATTTTTTGAATGACCTTGACAACAACTTAGAATCTCCAATCAAAAAACCATACAAAGAGACTTAGCTCGTAAATACGTGATTGCAATATTGCATTCAACCCCAAGAAACTCTTAGAGGAGTTGACTTAATTTTTCAGATATATCCAAATTTTCAATCACTAGTAAACGAATCTATAGAGAGGTAGAGATAAATTTGGAGGCAAGAATGAATTTTAAGAGAACAAGCATTTGTTGAGTATTAAGATCAAATAACTTGAATCTCATTTCAATACAAATGAATTGGCAAAAGCAAGATTATGGAGTATGGGAAGGAATTGAAAACATGGGGTTTTTTAGGATTGCTGCTATGGAAAGAAGATTGCAAATTTTAATTCTCATTTAAAAATTCATTTAGGAAAGATTATTTCTGAATTAGTTATTAAAGATAGTAGAATTAGATCTTTGGATTGCTATGGATACCATTGCTAAAAAAAAATAAAAAATGATGATTAGTTTTCTCCAATATCCTAATGGTGGTAATCGTCGAACACTTCTTTGCAACTAGTATTTCAACTATCATTTTGATATTTGTGTGTTTTTAATAACTTTAGTCTCAATTAAATTGATTTCTTTCTACTAATACCAGAATGATCATGCCAAAATCATGAAATATGAAGTTTGTTATTGGCATGTTAAATGCATTCCATGCATAATATGGCCCCAAATATACTACATATTTATAATGTATTTTAAAAATAAAATAAAAAAGTTTTAAAACTTGTAAATTTTGAATGGTGTTGTTTATGTTGAACACCTCGCAAAGCTTTAAATTTCAAACTTTGCTTAAATTTGCAGTCTACAATAATAGGGCTCAATCTATGGCCGCCTCAACATAGTTTGGGACATAAGGTGACAATTTATAGTGGAGTCTTCTCTTATTTTTAAATATTAATTAAATAATATTTATGTTTTGATATTTTCCATTTAAAAAAAAAAATCTTACCTTTTGAGATGCAAGATTACTACTGATGAGTGTGAACTCGTCAGTACTTGTTCGACGGACGGAGACGATCTTCCAGCCCTTGGAGATGAACACCGGTGTGGTGCCTGCCACAACGCCTCCGATGCCAAAGTTAGTAAAAGAATGTTTGAACAATGCAGTTGGAAAGAACTAAGAAAATGTCTCAATGAGTTTTCTGTGTGTATGTACCTGTTCTTCAGCAATGTGGGAGGCTTATATACCCTCTCCTGGCTTCTAGCCGTTGGGTAGTTATGGAGGTTTTTAATGCTCATTTTCGTAACGCCTGAGGCCCTTTAGTGTGCCATTATTACCTTTCAACGGACTGTACAGTTGTCTTTGGAACTGCTTTGCCTGCATTGAATGGTTCGGATATGTTCGTCAGTAAAGCGTATGATCGACTCACCTAGCCTGAGTATGGAATCGTCCGTGTTGATGGAATCATCAGTGCGTCCATGAACTTCGTCAGTCCCGTCAGTTGCCCCCCGATTCTGTGTTCGTCATTGAAATGACGATCATAGAATGCGAAGAGTCTAGGTGTCGTTTGGGATTTCGATCCGCAGTAAATGCAAAGTGGCGGCGCTTCGCAAATCGTGGCACACGTGGCACGTGCTGGTAGGTGCAGTTAATGCTCTAATTTGGTGGGACTATTGGGCTTCCCGCTGGTTTTTCAGTTTTCCAAGGCCTCAGTTTAAAATCTTCCTTTGCTCACATTCTCTCTTTTTTCAAAAAGTTTTCTAATCATTTGCTCTAAGCTTCTTCTCCGGCGAACTCTTTCTGCCCTCTTTCTGCGAAACAGCTTCCTCCTCTTTTGGTGGTGCTTCTTCTTCTAATTGCTTCCTCAAGGTATGTTTATTTTCCAGTGTTTTGCTTCCCTGTTTTGTTACTGCCCTGGCTCTGATTCTATTCTTCTTCTTTTTGTTTTGTTGTTGTTGTTGTTGTTGTTGTTGTTTTTTTTTTTTTTTTTTTTTAAATTTTTTTTTTATGGGGGTTTAGTTCGCTGTTGTGTTTTCTGGGTTTTTCATGCTTAGTAGCTCAGAGGTTAGGGTAGCTTGTCCCTCAATTTCGTTTCTTTTTGCTCAGCTAGGTGGATTTTTGGGGGTTCCCTCGAACATTGAGGATTTTGTTTTTGAGGGTAGCTGCTTAAGTGTTGCTTTGGCTGATCTGGTGCCTCTGCTTCGTCAGTCTTTGGATTGGTTTAGGGACGAGGTTGGGGTGCGAGTAGATATGTCGGAGGTTAGGTCGAGTGAGCTTGAGACTGGATTGTCGTCCAACGGCGGCCCGGTGGACGAAGATACAGCCGTTTCGGGCTCTCGAGAGGTTAGGGCTTTTTATGCTCAGGGTGAGGGGTGTGGGTTAGATGCTGACACGCTGGCAAGATTTAGGGATAGATTTCAGTTTCCTAATAGGGTTAGGGTTCGTCTGCCCAGTGTGGAAGATCGGGCGTGTCACTTCTTCCCCGGTAAGGTTTGCTTTTATGAGGCTGCCTTCATTTGTGGGTTGAGGTTCCCCGTCCATCCCTTCCTGATGGAGCTGTTGCATTATTTTGGTATCGCTTCGGGGCAGCTCATGCCCAACTCCTGGAGAATTCTAATCAGCTGTATGGGGATATGGCTGGCAGCTAACGACGGGGATATGATTAGGGTAGACGAACTAGTGTATTTGTACCGTTTGAAGGCGTTGAAGGAGTATGGGTATTATGAACTAGTGCCTTGGGAGAGAGGGACTAGGATCGTCAAGAAATTACCTTCGTCATTCAGGTATTGGAAATCCAGATTCTTCTATGTATCTGGGAACGATTTTGAGACGCCTTCGGGGGAGGTTTGGGGTGATCTCCCGGTGTTACGTCGTCGGTGGGAAACCCCGACTTTAGGTGCGTCAACATTTCTACTTCGTTTCTTGAGTTTTGTCGCACTCCTGTTTATGGCTGCTGACATCGTCTTTCTTTCTTTCTTATAGTTAAGAGACGACCTAAGCTCAAGAGCAGGTACAGAGAGCGCGTGCAAAAGGCCATTAAGTACACGCAGACGATCGAGAACTGGGACGACCTCGTCAATCCCAAAACTCTTGCGTTCTTCTGTATCGGGCCTGAGCCTTCTGCTTTTGTTCTGAAGAACCTAGACATTGAAGGCAAAAAGAGTAAGTTATATCTTCGTCAGTACTGACCTTTCCTGTCCTTATGCTTTCCTTCGTGGCTAACGTTTTTCTTTTGGCAGAGATGACGTCGAAATTCAACAAGGACATGAATGCCAAGATGAGGGCGAAGAAGAGCGAGCCCTTATCTAATATAGGCAAAAAGACGGTACGCGTAGTAGGGAAGGGTCTCTCAGCCACTCCGCCGTCTTCCGTTACTCCCATTCTATCCGGTACCGAAACGACGAGGACTGCTTCTCCGTCTACTTCAGTGGAGGAGCTTCCCACGCCCGTTGCCAAGAGGCCACGCCTGACGGGGAAGGAGAAGGAGAAGGAGGTAGAGGACGCTGGGCGCTCGTCGGTCTGGAGCAACGAGAAGTTGGCGGTTGATCGGGCCCATACTATAGTGACTGCCGACGACCTTAAGGTCTTCTCTGGAGTTCCCTTTAATACGGTCGCTGGTGGCCACGTCCATAAGTTAGTCCAGGTGATGTGCTTTTCTCGAGCAACCCCTTTCAAATTTTTATTTTTTTCTATTTTTTTTATTTTTACTGAAGAATTTGTGTTTTTCTTTTTATTTTTTTTTTTATTTTTTTTTAGGCACTGGGAGAGAGTTTGCACATTGCTTCTGAGTATCTTACTCAAGAGGCTAAGCTTGCATCCCTCGTGTCAAAGGTGCAAGCTCTAGAGAATGAGAATTCTTAGCTGAAGAAGAACCTCATTGACTCCATGGACGAGACCACTACTTTGAAGGAGAAGGTCAAGGTCTTAGGTGATGACCTCAGAGTGGAGCGCCAACTGAACCTGGAGAAGGACGAGCAGCTCCAGAATTCTAAAGAGATGATGAAGACCATTGCTGCAAGGTCAGTTGAGGCCTTTCAGACCACTGAAGAGTACAATACTGTGCTCTTCAGCTAGTACTTCAAAGGCTTTGAGCTTCTGCGGAGATATCTAGTCAAGCATCCAACCGGCGTCGACATGGGAAACCTGGATCTGGAGGAAGTGGACAAGGAGATGGCCTCTGACGAAGCCGCTGCATCCATGACCCCTGCTGACGATGTTCTAGGAGATGCCCCTGCTGATGACGACACTGTTGCTGACGCCCCCAACGCCTGAGCCTGTTACTTAAAGAAAATTTTCTTTTATTTGTTTGCCCGTGGTGGCTCTTTTGTAAATTTAACTCAAGAACATCTTTTTTTTTTTTTTTTTTGGAAAACAATATTTGAACCCAGTGTTTATGGGTCGGCAAAAGAAACAAGGGTAATTTCTTTTTGTTAATTTATTTTTCGTGCATCTTGATGTGTTTGCAAGTTGAATGCTTTTAATTGCATGTGTGATATGTTTGTTGTAGCGTTTTTCGTTTTCATGAGACATACCTGGTTTGCATGTGTGTTTTACATTCGTCAATACATGCGATTATTACTTAGCCTTTTTGTTACTCATGTAATCGTCAGTAACGTACATCCGTCTAGGCGGAATCTTGTTACTAATGTAATCGTTAGTAACGTACCTCCGTCTGGGCGGAATCCTATTACTCAGCCATTTTTTGGCCTTCCTTTAGTGACATTGTATTCGTCAGTAACTTACATCCGTCTAGGTGGAATCTTGTTACTTAGCCATTTTTCGGCTTTTCTTTTGCCACATTGTATTCGTCAGTAACTTACATCCGTCAAGACGGAATCTTGTTACTTAGCCATTTTTTGGTTTTTCGTTTGCGACGTTGTATTCGTCAGTAACTTACATCCGTCAAGGCGGAATCTTGTTACTTAGTCATTTTTTGGCTTTTCGTTTGCGACGTTGTAGTCGTCAGTAACTTACATCCGTCTAGGCGGAATCTTGTTACTTAGCCATTTTTTGGCTTTTCGTTGTTTCTCCAGGCATGTATTATACACAAATATAGGCTGAATAATTCATTTATTAATCGTGAATGACGGTTGCGTCCTTTGATTACATCTACTGATGATATTTCTTCAAGTGTTCAATATTCCACGGTCTTGGGAGCCTTTGTCCGTCTAGGGTCTCCAGGTGGTAGCTGCCTTGTCTGGAGTAGTGAATGACTTTGTATGGCCCCTCCCACGTGGGGCCGAGCTTTCCTTAAGTTGCATCTTTGGTTGCCTGGGTTACTTTGCGCAGGACGAGGTCCTCGATGTTGAGTCTTCTGAGCTTCACCCTTCTGTTGTAGTAGTCTTTCATCTTTCTTTGGTATTTCTTCATCTTGCTGAATGCTTTGTCTCGTACTTCGTCCAGACAATCTAGGTCAATTCGGAGTAGGTCGCTATTTTCCTCTTCATTGAACGCTTCTCTCCTGATGCTGGAAATTCCCACTTCGACAGGGATGACGGCTTCGGTACCGTAGGTGAGTCGGAAGGGGGTCTATCCTGTTGGGGTTCTGGCCGTGGTTCTGTAAGCCCATAATACGTTGGGCAGTTCTTCCGGCCAGGCCCCTTTCGCATCGTCTAGTTTGGTCTTTATGATCTTCAGCAATGTGCGGTTCGTTACTTCCGTCTGTCCATTCACCTGGGGGTGGCCTGGTGACAAGAACTGGTTCTTGATGCCCAAGTAGGGGTGTCAATTCAGGTTAGCGCGTCGGGTTCGTGTCGTGTCGAGGTAGGGGTATTCGACTAAATGGCTCAACCCTAACCCAACCCATTTAATAATCGTGTCATGATCCTTCAACCCTAACCCGACCTATTAATAAGGCGGGTTGACCTGACCCAACCCATATGATACGCTTAATAAACGAGTCGTGTTGGGTTGACATGAATGTAATACAACCCATCTCTACCTGCATAATATTAAATATAATATCTATCTAGAAATAATTATTTTTACATCTCAAAAAGCAGTGCATACACTTCAAGTCTTCAACCCACATTCAAAATAATATAATTCAACAAAAATATAACATTCATCTAGTAATAAGTTTTTTACATTCCAAAAGAAGTGCATACACTTCAATTAAAATTCAAAATAACAAAGTTTCACAAAATAAAATAACATAGTTCAACAAAAATATAATATTTTTGGAACTCGCCAAATGTTAAGTATCAATATTGAAAGAATTTGAGCAAACAATAGACTAATCCTGACTATGACTACGATTATCATCCATAAATTCTTTGTTGATGTCCGAATTCATAACATCTTCCACAAACTCATCCAATTTCATTTGTGTAAGTTCTATGCCACCAAAAAAGAAGAAGAAGAAGAAGAAGAAGAAGAAGAAGAAGAAGAAGAAGAAGAAAAGTATTAGTAGTTCTAAGGTCTGTAAAAATTTCCAATTATATCCCTTGTAAATTTTTGTAATTAGTTACTTTTCTTTTTAAATTTAAAATATATGTTGGATATAAAAGGTATTTGATAAATCAAAAATAAAATAAATATTTATTTGTTATATGAGTTAAACGGGTTGTGTTAAGTGGGTTATTTCGGGTTGACACAAATAAATTGGCGTGTCAAACGTGTCTATTGCGGGTTACGCGGGTTGACCCGTTTATGACTCATTTCTTATCGTGTCGCTTTCGAGTCGACCCGTTTATGACCCAAACCCATTAAGGCCTAACCCTAACCCGAAAAAACCAGTGTCGGGTTCGTGTCGTGTTCGTGGGTTGGATCAAACATTGACACCCCTATGCCCAAGCCTGAACAGAAGTCCTTGAAACTTTGGCTATCGAACTGTCGTCCGTTGTCCGATATGATCGTCCTTGGGATCCCGAACCTGCAAATTATGTTCTTCCATACGAACCCCTGGATTTTGGCCTCGGTGATGGTTGCCAATGCCTCTGCCTCAACCCATTTAGTGAAATAATCAATAGCAACTAGTAAGAATTTTACCTGACCTTTGCCTTGAGGTAGTGGGCCAACGATGTCGATTCCCCATTGTGCGAAGGGCCATGAGGATGTTATAGTCGTCAGCTTTTCTGATGGGAGCCGTTGTACGTTCCCGAACCTTTGACATTTGTCACACCTCTTGACGAACCTCTCTGAGTCGTCCTGCATGGTTGGCCAGAAGTAACCTGCTCGTATAATTTTTCTCACCAGGGATTTTGGGCCTGCATGATCACCACAGATCCCTTCATGGACCTCCCTCAAGACGTATTCGGCCTCTCCTTCGTCAACACACTTCAAGTAGGGCATGAAGAATCCTCTTTTGTACAAAGTATCATTGATAATAGTGAATCTGGCAGATCTCTTCTTGATTTTCCTAGCTTCATCTGTGTTTTGGGGCAGGTGACCATCCTGGAGAAAGGAGAGGATGGGCGTCATCCAGCTATTTGTGCCTTCGACTGTTAATGTTGGAATTTCCTCAATACTGGGGTTCCTTTGTATCTCCATCATTAACTCCGTCCCTGATTTCATCTCTTTCGACGAGGCTATCTTTGATACTTCGTCTGCAGCCATATTCTGGCTCCTCGGAATCTGGACGAACTCTACTTTCTCGAATTCTTGAGTCAAACGTTTCGTCAACTTGAGGTATTTCTGCATCCTTTCTTCCTTTGCCTCGTATTCTCCTCTGATTTGCCCAATTATTAGCTTTGAGTCGTTTTGGACTAGCAGGTTGCTGGCCCCCAGCTCTCTTCCGAGTCTTAAACCCGTCAGAATTCCTTCGTACTCAGCTTCGTTGTTGGTGGCTGGAAATTTTAGCTGGACTCCATACTTCAATATTTCTCCGTCAGGAATGGTTATGACGACCCCTACTCCCCCCCTTTTTTGGGCTGATGATCCATCAGTCTGTATTACCCATGTCTCGTCCATGCCTGCAACGTTTGGTTCGTCTGGGTGAGTGAACTCGGCAATGAAGTCAGCCAGAGCTTGTGCTTTGATGGCTGTCCTGGGATGGTATTCTACATCGAATTGGCTGAGTTCAATTGCCCATTGGACCATTCTCCCGGCTGCCTCGGGTTTGTTCATAGACTTCTTGATGGGTTAGTCCGTCATTACTAAGATCGGGTTTGCCTGGAAGTATTGTCTGAGCTTGCGCGAGGCTACTATCAAGGCAAAAGTGATTTTCTCGATCCTTGGGTACCTGAATTCAGCTCCTTGGAAAGCTTGACTGACGTAGTACACTGGGAGTTGTTTCCTATCTTCTTCTCGTATTAAGGCTGCACTGACGGCTGTGGACGAAATCGCCAGGTATAGGTATAAATTTTCCCTTTCCTTGGACGGGCTTAGAAGAGGTGGGTTGCTGAGGTAACACTTGAGCTCTTGAAAGGCCGCTTCACACTCGTCGGTCCACTCAAATGCTTGCTTAAGGGTCTTAAAAAATGGTAAGCATTTGTCCGTCGCTCTTGATACGAATCTGTTAAGAGCTGCAATTCGGCCTGTGAGCTTCTGGACTTCCTTGACGGTCTTGGGTGATGCCATGTTGAGTATAGCTTGCACCTTTTCGGGATTTGCTTCTATCCCTCTCTGGGACACCATGAACCCTAGGAATTTTTCGGAGGCGACACCAAAAACACACTTGTCAGGGTTTAGTTTCATTTGGTATTGCTTGAGGGTATCGAATGTCTCCTTAAGGTCGTCTAGATGCCCGAGCTCTTCCTTGCTTTTGACGAGCATGTCGTCGACGTACACTTCCATATTCCTACCTATTTGTTTGACGAACATCTTGTTCACCAACCTCTGATACGTCGCTCCTGCGTTCTTAAGCCCAAAGGGCATGACCTTGTAACAGTAGAGCCCCTGACTAGTGATGAAGGCGGTTTTATCCTGATCTTCGTCGGCCATTTTTATCTGATTGTACCTGGAGAATGCGTCCATGAACGTCAACAGCTTGTGCCCGGCCGTGGAATCCACCAGCTGGTCTATTCTTGGAAGAGGGAAACTGTCCTTCGGGCAGGCCTTGTTTAGGTCCGTGAAGTCCACACACATCCTCCATTTTCCGTTGGCTTTCTTCACTAGGACGACGTTTGCCAGCCAATCTGGATAGTACACCTCCCTGACAAAACCTGCGGCCAAGAGTTTAGTCACCTTGTCAGCAATTGCCTGGTCTCTTTCTGGTGTGAACGTCCTTCGTCTCTGCTTGACAAGTTTCCTCTCTGGGTCTACGTTTAACCTGTGTTGGATGACTTCCAGGGATATTCCTGGCATGTCGTCATGGCTCCAAGCAAAGACGTCCAAATTATCTCTAAGAAATTGGATGAGCCTCGTTCGCATCTCAGGACTTAATGTTGTCCCAATTCTGGTTGTTCTCGTCCCTTCCCCCTCGATCAACTCCACTACTTTCAGTGCTTCCATCTTTTCTTCCTCTTTCTCTTCCACTACCCACGCATGGTTCTCTTTAGATGCTAAAACAGCTTGATAGCACTCTCGAGCTAGAACTTGGTCTCCTTTAACTTCACCAATACCCTCTTCCATTGGAAACTTCACCTTCAAGCAGTAGGTGGACGTGGACGCCTTCCATCTGTTGAGGGCTGGCCTTCCGATGATAACATTATAGGACGAGGGACAATCCACTACCAAAAAGTCTATCTGAGGAGTCAACTGTTTTGGATACGTTCCCACCGTTACTGTTAACATCACTATACCCCTGGGGTACACCTTGTCGCCGCTGAAACTAACTAGTGGAGAATCGAAGGGACGAAGTCTATTGGGATCCAACCTTAATTGTTGGAAGGCGGAAAAGTAAATGATATCGGCAGAGCTACCGTTGTCCACGAGGACTCTTTTGGTGTTGAATCCTTCTATGGTGAGCATTATGACCAGCGGATCATTGTGAGGCTGTTTTATTCCTCTGGAGTCGTTCTCATTGAAGGTCATATCCTGGTCAGTCCGTCTGTACTTGGTCGGGGGTGTCATATGGACACTATTCACATGCCGTTGATGTGCTTTCCTGAGTGACTTGAATGAACCTCCGGTGATAGGCCCCCCAGCTATCGTCTGTATCTCCCCGACCACGTTTTGAGGAGGTTGTGGTTGACGGCCTTCGCTTCTGGAGGTGGACCCCTGTTGATCTTTGTTTTCATCCCGGAATTTGTCGTGTTCCCCCTTCTTTACGAATTTCTGCAACTTCCCTCTCCGTATCAATTATTCTATCTGCTCTTTGAGATCCCTACAATCTTCAGTGTAGTGGCCGTGATCTTTGTGGAATCGGCAGTATTTATTTTTGTCGCGGGCGTTGGGAGACGAGTGTAGTGGTCGTGGCCACTTGAGATAGTGCTCGTCTTTAATCTGTGCCAAAATTTTGTCAACAGGCATAACGAGAGGGGTGAATTTTACTGTTCGTGGATTTTTGTCATCTTTCCGTCTGACTCCGTCATTGACTCGACGATCTGGATGATCCCGCTTCTGCCCTCTACGATCGTCTTCCCTTCTTCCTTTATCCCCTGTTCTGTCCGCGTCATTAATAGCTGCCAGTGCGTCTTCAGCGTTCATGTACTTCTGCGCCTTGAGGAGCATTTGAGCCATCGTCTTCAGGGGGTTCTTCGCGAGGGAACTGACGAGATCCCTGGACCTCAGCCCTGCTTTAAAGGTCGTCAGCTGCACCATATCGTCGGCTTCGTCAACCTCCAGTGTTTCCCTCGTGAAACGTTTTACATACGACCTCAAGGTTTCCTTTTCCCCCTGCCTGATGGTAAGCAAGTGGTCTGCGGTCCTCTTTGGTTGTTGTCCTCCAATAAAGTGACGCAGGAAGGAGCTGCTCAACTGCTCGAACGTATCGATTGACGATGTTGGCAACTTCGTGAACCATTCTCGAGCAGCTCCCCTGAGTGTGGTTGGGAAGGAGCGACATAATATTTCATCTGGGGGTTGTTGAAGTCCCAGGGTCGTCTTGAAGGTGTTTAGATGATCCTGAGGGTCCTTCAGTCCGTCAAAGGGTTCGAGCTGTGGTAGCCTGAATTTCGACGGTACTGGGCAGTTGAGGATTGCTGTTGTGAATGGCGAGTCTGTCGCTCGGACCATCCGATCCACACTCCGCTCTGTTTTTTCTTTGATAGCATTCCGTAATTCATCCATCTCCCTCCTCATCTCCCGAAGAACATCTGAATTTTGCTCGACGGGAGTGTTTGGCCTTCGATGGTCACTCCTCCTGTTGCTGTCTCCCTCATCTTCCTGATTTCCCTTCGAACGATTTTCCTCTTGCTGAAGGCGCAATCTCATTTCTTGGTTTTGCTTAGTCAGTTCTTCAACTGTGGCTGCGAGGGCTTGGACTTGTTGGGCTAGGGCTGCAGCATCCTGATTAGACTCCATCTTGTAAGAACAAAGATATAGGATCACTATTCCGAGTTTGACCACAAAAAAGTGTCTTTCCCACAGACGGCGCCAAACTGATGAGTGTGAACTCATCAGTACTTGTTCGACGGACGGAGACGATCTTCCAGCCCTTGGAGATGAACACCGGTGTGGTACCTGCCACAACGCCTCCGATGCCAAAGTTAGTAAAAGAATGTTTGAACAATGCAGTTGGAAAGAACTAAGAAAATGTCTCAATGAGTTTTCTGTGTGTATGTACCTGTTCTTCAGCAATGTGGGAGGCTTATATACCCTCTCCTGGCTTCTAGCCGTTGGGTAGTTATGGAGGTTTTTAATGCTCCTTTTCGTAACGCCTGAGGCCCTTTAGTGTGCCATTATTACCTTTCAATGGACTGTATAGTTGTCTCTGGAACTGCTTTGCCTGCATTGAATGGTCCGGATATGTTCGTCAGTAAAGCGTATGATCGACTCACCTAGCCTGAGTATGGAATCATCCGTGTTGATGGAATCGTCAGTGCGTCCATGAACTTCGTCAGTCCCGTCAACTACTAATAAGTTTTTGTGTTCAAGTTTTCTAAATTTTCATTTCAATTGGTAATATCACAAGTCAATCTTAAATATGATTTTATCAATATTAATTTTGGATAACTTCCTTCTATAGATGCATGTATTGTTAGTTAATATTTTTGTAAGAAATACATGCATTAGAAAAAGAATCTAAAATTTTATATAATTTATAATTTAATATGTTAATTGGACTATTATCATCTATTTATATAAAACATATTTTAAAACATTTATTTCTAAAGTTAAATCTAAACAATTAGTATCAAAACTATCCTCATCACATGTGGTTTGCACAGGTGAAAGGCATTTTTTTTTTGTCTAGTGTCATAATTTTCCTTAAAATTTTTTTTTTGGATAATTTTTTTTTTTTTTAAAGACATGGATTAGTAGGAGAGTATTCTATTTTGTAGGTATTTTAAGTGGTGTTGGAGATATATTTTAACCTGGTTATCCTCAAGTTTTTTTTTTTTTTTGGGTTAAACCTAAAGTTTAGAAGTATTTCTGAATCATATAAAAGTCTAGTCTAAAGAAGAAAATTCTTTTATAGGTAGTATATACACACACACACACACACACACACACACATAAAAGACTCATCACACGAGCTTTGCGCTTGCAATAATGTTCTTATTTATTTATTTGTTTTTTGTTTTAGTGTTATAATGTTCATAAGTAAAATATAAATAAATGTATGTATTTTCTTTTTCTTTCAAAAAGAGTTAAAGTAACGTGAAATAATGTTTAAAAATGAGATAGAGATAGTGTCCTAAGTTTTAGACTGAATGGAAGAAATAAAGGAAAAAACCTAAAACTTATGAATAGTAAATTACTCTTTTAACCAATTTGTGTTTTTTAATTTAAAATTATTTAACTAAAATATAGAGATATTTTAGAAAGTTAAAGAATTTGTGTGAAAGTATTTTAATATGAAAAATGTTGAAACTTAAACAGAGAATCTTGTTATTAATAATATAGAAGATATAATTAATTCCCAAAAAAATTTTAGTCCCAAAACTATATGGGATCTTGTTATTGATTTTTAATAAACTAATTGAGTTTATTCTTATCTATCATCATTTTATTAGGTTCAAAACCATATTCTCACTAAACAAACTTTCTCTATTCCTGATCCTATAGTTCTTTAGTATAATAATAATAATAATAATAATAGTAATAGTAAAAACTAATAATCTATGGAATTGACAGAGAACATTTTAGTGGAAGGGGTTGGGTGCCTGCGTTTATAAGAGCAACATAGATTTCAATTTTCAACATACTTTGCTAAACTGTTAATTAATAATAATTTATTGTTTAGCACAGGTGAAGAAACCTAGGGCTTGAAAGTTGAAACACATGAACCATGACGTTGGACAATCCAATTTGGATTGGAACATCATCCAATCAAATTACCTGAACCCCCAGTAATTTAGCTCCCATAAGGATTTACATCTTACCCATTTTATATTATACGTATCCCTTTGGGTGCTTTTGTAAACCCTTGGACTGGAACTTTTTTCCTTCCCTTGAGACCTTGAATTGGTGATCTCTTAATTAAACAAGCAAATGTGAAACATGATAGAACTTTAACTACTCTTTTATTTATCACTTAAGATAATTAATATTAACATAATATTCTTTTATAGATATTATAGAATTAACCTTGTATTTGATCTCTTATCCGGCTCAAAAACTGTTATGAATTAATAATTAATTAACTAGAGCCGTAAAATACATTCAATTGTTTGAATCTTAAACAGTGGTAAGTTTCCCATATTAAAGTTATATCATATTATTTTATATATACTAAATAATAAAATTTAAGCCATAAAAAAAATTCTGATTGTGCCAAGGCTTAACTTATATGTTACATATCATAATACCAAAATAATTTATTTTAAATGAAACTTTAATGCCAAAATTATAAATTATTATTATTTATTGTTATTATATATTATTAAGATGATTTATTCGTGATAAAACTCTATGACCTTATCCTATTTTTAATAGAATAAAAGTTATAACCTCATAGCTCCACCTATTTTAATAGATTTTAATAGATTTTTTAATTATTCCTAATCGTAGACTCCTACTACTTAAACAATCTTTGTTCAGTTAATCTAGATAAACGTAACAAATAATTAATTAATTTGCTCCACCTATAAAGCAATTCAAAGGTGACAAAAACTCTGTGAAAGAATGGAACTGAACTACGTAGGTTACTAAACAATATCAAACTATATCCTCTCTTTGCTCTATATAATCTTCTAAGTCCTTCCCATATAACAATCACTCGAAAATCTTCAAATTCCTTGTGTGCAAGCAACAATGGCAGGTAATATTATAAATATTTTAAAATCATTGGAAATAGGACTGTTCATAGTCGAGCGGTTGGAACTCATTTTTCTAACATTCAGTCCCAAACCTGTAATTTTGGTTCTCCTTCCTCAAGCTTTTTATCATTTGGCTTGTCTTTTTCTGTTCTTCATCTATCGTCCTGAACATGTTTCTGGTTATGACCCTTTTGTGAGTATTTGATTAACTCTCTTAATTTAGAGTTTGCATGTGTTAAAGTTACATGTTGGATTATTGTTTTATGAATTCTATTCTTAGATTAAGTATTCTCTTTGTTCTTAAGATATAGACCAATTTTCGCATTAATTACATATTATTTACGATGTGGCAAGAATATAAAGTATAACAAGGCAATATAATTAATTTTTCAAAATACTTGTTTCATTAAAAATTATGGATTCATATAATATTTCAAAGAGTTATATCACCTAATAAATTTTTATTTATTAGATTAATATTTTAAGAATTCTATTCTTAGATTAAGTATTCTCTCTTTGTTCATAAGATGTAGGCCAATTTTCTAATTTTAATTAGATATTATGATGTGGTTCATACACTAATGTTGTTCCTATATATTTAAAGTTAAAAATATTTGTTATCTAAACACTTTAATAATGAAATAGTTATTAATCGTGATCGATCATCTTTATATTTTATAAGTATGGAAAATATAACAAGGCAATATAATTAGTTTTTCAAAATACTTGTTTCATAAAAAATTATAGATTCATATAACGTTACAAAGAGTTACACCTTTTAATAACTTTTAATGGGTCAAATATTTGAAAATTCATGCCAAATTTCATGTTAAAGTGACATTATTTACTATTAGATCCATAATCAATCTTTCATACATATTTTTAAATTACAAAAATTTACACTTTAAATATTTGATCTTGATTTATTTGCCTGGTCTTTTTAATGAAGGTTTGATTTTGGTTATGCATGCAGGAGCGTGAATACGCCTTCTGGATTGAGCGATTTGCATTCATTTTGACTAGTCCCACCCCATTGTTACTGGGGAGTCTGGGCTAGGCGTATAGCTGCTGGTCTCTTTGTTTTATCAAACCTGGTTTACACCAAAGACTTGATAGAGTACATGATATACTTGATGGAATCACAGCAGTTTTTCTTATTTGGTAGCACTAATAACCCTACAGTGAGTTCTCTCTCTTGATCCATTTTTACTGACATTCATGTGCATGTGTGTAAGCTTGTCAATTTCAGTATTTTCTGTACATTTGTTTTGCAAAGTTTGATATTAGACTATTAGTTTGTTTTTTTGCTTAGGCTGGGACGTAGCAATGTTGGTGGATTCCTTAGAGGCAAAACAACCATTAACACTACATTGATTTCTATGTTAGTTAAGGAATTCACCTTACCACTTAAAATTGTAGCTTTTCAATGAAATAATATATACTTTGGCAGCTCAATGTTTCAGCAGTGTTTAGGATTAATATTTCTGTTCTCTTGCTTGTGATAACTATAAAGTATTAATTGAATCAATTCATTGTTACATAAAGTTACCAGGAAACTAGCAAGGAGGAGGAATTGATTGAAGGGGAAGCTAAGATGGAGAACGATTTACACACAGAAAATAAGGATGATGATAGTAATGACAGAAGTGTAATGAAGGAAGATCAAGCAGCCGTAGGCCGCAAAATCACATCAAAATTATCAAAGTCATCGTTTCGTGTGGTTGCAGTTCTTATTCTCGTGATAACCCCCTTCTATTTAAACTGGGATTCAATGATCTTCTTATATCTTGCATATGTCCTTCACACACTTTCCTTCCCAATTGTGAGTGTTTATATTTAAGATTTCACGTGCAGATAATACATTTTGGTTGAATTTTTATTTTTATTTTCTGTTCAATTAGAACATAGATTGAATCTAAGACTTGCATTTGATTTTTTATCATGATCAGGAGCATCATTATGTGGTACATTATCATGACGGAATCAGCATAGCTTTTTTGGGAATTTCCTTCACATTTTGGTTGAATTTTTATTTTTATTTTCTGTTCAATTAGAACATAGATTGAATCTAAGACTTGCATTTGATTTTTTATCATGATCAGGAGCATCATTATGTGGTACATTATCATGACGGAATCAGCATAGCTTTTTTGGGAATTTCCTTCGTATATGGATCATTACTCTTTTGGACGCTACCTCATGGTCTCTATACTTTATCTACTATGGTTTGGCTTTTTTACTTGACTAGGAACTCAAGAGTGAGAGAGGTAGTGCAGATGATAGTTGGTCTTGCTATTAGATTTTTTAACCCAAGAGTGAGAGAGGTAGTGCAGATGATAGTTGGTCTTGCTATTAGATTTTTTAACTCAAGAGTGAGAGAGCTGCAGATGATAGTTGGTCTTGCTACAAGATTTTTTAGCTCTAACTCAAAGGTGAGTGCTCTTAAGTCCTTTTAAGTATATGCATGCCTAAATATATGTATGCATGGTTTAAGCACTAAAGTAAGTATCATTTTCTTAATACAAATGCCTAAATATAAGTTTGTCATCAATCATTAAAAAAGTAATTTGGACAATTATTTATTTTGTTATTGAATTAGCACCAATTTATATCTATATCTATATATTACTAAAAGCTGAAGCGTAGCGCGTTTAATGTTACTGTGCTCACGTTGAGCCACATCAGCATCCATGTCATTATCTTTTTTCTTTCCAATTTTCCTATAATTATTTTTTTAACATTTACTTTTTTTTAATAATTACACTTTCTCCAACCTTTCTCATGCCTTTACCTTTTTATCTCCCAATTACCCTCAACCTTAATATCACTTTTCATCTGTCTTTATTTTGTCTCTTCATCTTTCCCTCCCTTACATTTTCATCTTCCAACTACCCTCAACCTTAATGTCACTATTCATCTTCCTTTATTTTGTCTATTCATATTCACATCATCTTCTATAAATTTGTTATTCTCTTTTTAATTATTTGCATAGTTTTCCATCATAGAAATGTGTCTTTTCATCTTTCCCTCCCTTACCTTTTCATCTCCCCACTACCTGCAACTTTAATGTCACTATTCATCTTCCTTTATTTTGTCTCTTTATATTAACACCATCTTCTATAAATTTGTTATTCTCTCTTCCATTCTTTGACATAATTTTCCATCACAAAAATGTTGTTTCTCCCTATCTCTCTCTCTCAATAATTTTTGGAGTATTGTTTTTTTTTTTCTTGCATCTCTGCTTAAGTTGATAAATTTTTGTGTTTATTATAACTCTACGTTGGGTTGGTATGATTTACTTTTGTGTTTTAAGTTTATTTTGTTCTCTTTGATTGTTAAATATTATACTATTGCATTATAAAAAAATTAAAAAAGACAATATATAAGAATATAATATATATTATTTTATTACATAATATGATTTGGGTAATTTAGTATTTATTGTTATACATACATACATATATATATATATATATATAACTGCTTAAGTTGATAAATTTTTGTGTTTATTATAACTCTACGTTGGGTTGGTATGATTTACTTTTGTGTTTTAAGTTTATTTTGTTCTCTTTGATTGTTAAATATTATACTATTGCATTATAAAAAAACTAAAAAAGATAATATATAAGAATATAATATATATTATTTTATTACATAATATGATTTGGGTAATTTGGTGTTTATTGTTGTACATACATACATACATACATACATATATATATATATATATATATCTTATATTTTTACTTTTTTAATCTTTTCATCTTATTTTATTCAATATTTAAACTTAGTCACATCCTCCATATAATTAAATTATTTATATTTTCTTTTTCTTAATTAAACATATAATATTTTATTTAAATATAAATAAATTAAATTGTACTCACTTTTTTTTAACATTTACACTTTCTCCAACATTTCTCTTTCTCTTTACATTTTCATCTCCCCACTACCCTCTATCTTAATATCACTCTTCATGTTTCCCTTTATTTTGTTTCTTCTTATTGTTATCCTTTTAGTATAAATTAGGCATTCTCTTTTTCATTATATGCATAATTTTTCTTCACAAAAAAAACTTATTTCTCTCTCTTTCTCTCTCAATTTTTGGTGATATATATATATATATATTGCATCTTTGCTTTAGGTAGAGAAATTTTTGTGTTTTTTAGAACTCTATTTTAGGTTGATGCGATTTAATTGTGTTTTTAAGGTTTTTTTTTTTTGTTGTTAAATTTTATCATATTGCATTGTAAAGAATTAAAGATAGTATATAAGAATGTAATATTATAATATTACATAATATGATTTAAATAATTTGGTATTTATTTGGAGATAATTAATTTGATGTTTATTGTTATATCTTTTATTTTTACTTTTTTTCTTTTCATATTATTTTATTCAACATTATTATTATTATTGTTGTTGAGTTAATATATTAGATTGTATATTTTTTAAAAGTCAATATATTTACTTGAAAGAAAATGAAAAACCAACTATTAACCAATAATAACTAAAATGATAATATTATCATGCGTAACGCACGGGTCTACTACTAGTAATATTTATTATAACACCAGTTTTTAAGTTTTTATAGTAAAATGGGCAGTAGTTTTAGTGTTTTCCATTCTGTGATAACTATGGCAAACTAATTTGTTTCCAAATAAATTATTTTGTGTTTGACCAGGAAAGTGACAAGGGTGAGGAGCCATTGGAAGGGCAAACTACCAAGCAGGATGAGCTGCCTCAAGGTGACCAAGAAGCTTCTGCAGAAGGTGAAGCAAATAATAAAAGGGAAGAAGAACTTTTGGGGTCAACGAATGGTTTGGATTTTAAAATGCTAGAGAGGGAAGCTGATGATAGATATGAAGATGAATTCCTTTTAGCATATTTTTTGGATGATAGCAGTGATACCAGCAATAATTCTCTTGCATCTGAAAGTGAATCTGATAGGCATGGTAACCCAATTGATAGATATGAAGATGAATTCCTTTTAGCATTTTTTTTGGATGATAGCAGTGATACCGGCCATAATTCTATTTCAACTGAAAGTGAATCTGATAGGCATGGTAACCCAATTGATAGACATGAAGATGAATTCTTTTTACCATATTTTTTGGATAATAGCAGTAGAGATGAAGATGAATTCTTTTTACCATATTTTTTGGATAATAGCAGTGATACCAGCCATAATTCTCTAACAGCTGAAAGTGAATCTGATAGCCTTGGTAATCCATTTGACTGTGGAAGTGGCAATGATAGGCAGCAAGGATATGGAGATTTGTTAGAAAAAAAAGAAGACAATATATGGGAGAGACTAATCTTCAAGAGGGAGATAAAGGATAAGGGATTTGAACAAATCCAAGCTCACCATGCATTGATAGAAAAGCTTAATCAATTGGAGCATGCCAATTATACACTTGCTGCAAAGGTTCATGCTTATGAAGAAGATAGACTCAAATGGGAGGGACAGAAAAAAAATCTCACTGAAAAGCTCATTGCAGCAACTGCTTCTACACAACAACGTTCTGATTATTACTTACAGTTGATGAAAGAGAATAATGTTTTATTGGAAAAGACTAATGTTACAGATATAGATTTGTTTAAACATGAACAATTCAAGTTGATGGAAGAGAAAAACATGATCTCTGTAAAGCTCGATGAGGCGACTAAGTCACTGGAGAAGTACCTAGGCATTGCAAATGAATTTGAGGTGCAACGCGGCAAATGGGAGGAAGAGAGAAATGAACTCAATGCAAAGCTAACAAATATAAACTGTTGGTACTACCACTATGCGCAGCTTGCAAATAACTATAATGAGCAAAACCACATCTTGCTTGAAGAAAGAAACACTGCTAGTGCAAAGCTTGTTGCTGCAAATGAGTCCTCTGAGAGTTACAAAGCTCGTTTGCTTGAGTCTGAACAAGTTTGCAACAGGTTAAAGGACAAGACTGCTCTTCTGACTGTGAAAGTTAATGTGGAAGCTTCATCAGCTGAATACTTTTCAAAACTTTTGCATGAGTGCCAGGAAAAATGCAGGGTCTTGGAGGAAGAGAAAAACGAGCTCGTTGTCAAACTTTGCACAGCCAATGCGTCATCTGAGCTTTACCAAAGCCTTCTGCATAATTTAGATATTATTCAGTAACTCTTTCCTGCTTTTAGTTTTCATTATTAGTGGTAGTAATTAGACGTGCTGATTAGATTATGGAGTAACTTTTTGGATATTTTGATTGCTTTGTTACATTTCAGTCACTAAGTAATGTGCCTAGATTTTCTCTATATATACATGGTTTATTTACTTTAGCTAGTTTTGGATCTTTATGATTGTCATCACATTGCTTACTTGAAAAATCATGCTCTTGTATCATTGTCAAATAAATGTCTTGCAATTGTAAGTTAGTCAGTAGGCCGCAAAATCATGCCATATTTAAAGTATTTGGACCTTTGATAATTTAATAAAAAAAGAAAAGAAAAAATCAATTCCAAGGGTTCTCTATTTCTACAACAAATAAGTTTTGAACCCAAAACTATCTGGGCTCTTGTTGTTGATGAGTATATACTTATATAGTATATCATTCCATTATATTCAAAATCATATTCTTACTAAAGATTACTTTCTCTATTCATAATCCTAGTTATATAAAATGTTTTTCTCTTTTTAGTCTAACAGTGACTTAGATTTGATTTGCAACATATTTCTATCGTGTTTATCATTTAGTATTTATTATTATTTTTTTGAAACTGTGTTTATCATTTATTATTTCGCACAGCTCATGAAAACCATAATGTCCATTGGAACATTATCCAAACAAAACAAATTACCCGATCCAATAAATTAGCTCCCACTGCGTCCTCCAAGGATTTACATCTAACCAATTTTATATTAGATTCATGCAATTAGACCAATAAAAATAAGACACATCAAAATAAATTTTCAACTAATAAATTTAAAGCCATCTCAATTATTCCAAAGTCAATCCAAAATAATATAAAAAAATCACTACAAAATAGTTTATTTAAGATAAATCTTTAATACCAAAGTAATAAATTATTTATTTATATTATTAATTTTAAAAATTGCTTATTTGGGGTAAAATTCTGTTGAATTAAAATTTGATAAATACCATAATTTTTGGAAAAATTTGCTAAATAACACATGGTCAAACTTACTTGATTATGTAGAATGTTTTTTGGAACTCGAGTTTGTCAAAAAAACATGTTACATTACTAAATAAGTTTGACTTGGTGTTTTTTTTCTTAATTCTTTCCTAAAATTATACTATTGGGCAAGAAATGCCAACTCTATTACCTAATTTACAAGAAATTTAAAATACTAATTGAATTAAAATAAAATTTATTATTTAGATCATAATTCATAAATTTTGATTTTTTTTAATATTTGATAATTTCGTAATTTTAATATAATAAAACTTAAACAAACTTTATTTGGTTAATCCGAGTTTCCATGATAAACGTAACAAACTATTATAACAATCAATTACTACAAATTACCCTATAGAGCAATTGTGAAGTGACAAAAACTCTTTGTGAAAAAACGGAACTGAACTACGTATGGTTCTCCGTGAAGTGACAAAAACTCTTTGTGAAAAAACGGAAGTGAACTACGTATGGTTCTCCTAAACAAAGTCAAACGTACTCTCTCCTCGCTTGGATTCTTAGCAATATTTATATGTATATTATAGTCCAAGGCTTCGAACCCTGATGTGCAAGCAACAATGGCAGACCATGGAAAGTCACTTGGTGTTGTTGAAAAAACACTCTTCTTCTTTGAGCGTTTTGCACTCCTTGTTGCACTGTTCATTCCCGAAGCTAAGGATTTGGCTCTCTTATGTGTCCTTATTGCTAATTTGGTTTACTTTACCGTGTGCTGCATCACCATGGATGACCATGTTGCTTCTCTTTTCCCATTTGTTGTGAGTACTTGTATGCTTTAAAGTTTGCGTGTGTCAAAAGTTACATTATATTATAGTTGGTGTAACTTCATAACTTTTTATTAGATTAATATTTTGGGAATACTATAATATTATGAAATAGTTAGAGATCTCCGATCGGCTTTATATTTGTAATTATGGAGAGTCTATCAAGCAATATAATTGACTTTGCTAACTACTTGTTTAATTAAAACTTATGGATCTATATAATATTGCAAAGAGTTACATTAGGTGTAACTTGAATCTAATATATATATATATATATTTCGGGTTTGATTTATTTGCCTATCTTTTTAATGAAGATTTATTTCTGTATGCTGATGCGTGAATACCCTTTTTGGATTGAGCGTCTTGCATTTTTTTTAGTTTCAGTTTCTCCCAATTCTCACTGGTAAAAGGTATAGTTACTGGGAAAGGTGTATAGGAGTTGGTCTCTTTGTTTTTACCAATGCTGTTTACACCTACATTATGATCTTCATGGATTTCAAGGATTTTGGCTCTTCTTGTTGGAGTTTATTTGAAAGCTCTAATAATAACCCTACAGTGATCGAGTCTACTCTCTTGATCATTTTTACTTACATGATTGCTAGTGTGTGTAAGCTTTGTCAAATTCAGTATTTTCTGTAAATTTGTTTGAGAACCATGTTTTGAAAAGTTTGATATTAGACTATAAGAGTACATTAGGCCCTTGTACATGTGTCATGCATTCCAATATTTTTTGTTTTTGTTACTGCAGTGTAGGAGTATTTAAAAGTGTGAGTAGTGTGATAAGTTTAGTAGTAAAATTCCTCATCATATATTATATAATAAATGTTGGAAACTAAAAATTTGAGCTTTAAAAATCATGAAATGAATGCTCCATGTGGCTCAACTATGTAATAGAGGCCATATAATTGATTTTTACCATGAGAGAGTTTGTGGTGTCTAACATGCTATGAGTTTCTTGCAAAGGCTCTTTTAAAGTGTTAATGTTACTTACTCTTACAAATTGAACATATTATTATCTAATATATTATATTGTTACAACAAAATGTCACCATATGAGAATATGAAACAGACAATCAACTCAATTGTGCATATAATTTGGCTTGAAAGTTTAAAATCTTAGTTTGTTTTTTTGCTTAGGCAGGGACAAGACAAGCAATGTTGGGTGTTATCTTTCTTGTGACTAATCCATAGAATTTTAATGAATCAATTTGTTGTTATTTATGAGTTATATTTTGCTGTGCAGAATGAGGAAACTAACACGGGTGAGGAGTTGGAAGAGCCAGAAAACAAAAGGGATGTGGGGTATGAAGAATTACTGAAACCTGATGATCAGAACGGTGGCAGCAACAGAGTTAAGGAAGATGAAGATACTCTATATCTACATATGGTAAGCGGGAAAATTATTTTCTGGATTGAGAGGGTCGTAATAATGACACTAATTTATTATGATTTTGACATGCCATCAATCAAATTCATTATTATGTCAGTTTGTAAACTTTTTGTAGTAAATTCGATTTCTATGTAATTTACAAATGCACTTTACCGCTTTAAATTGTTTTTTTTTTTCCGATGAAATAACTAATTATGGACCTGTGCTTATATACTTGGCAGCTCAGTGTTTGGATTCATATTTCTGTTCTCTTGCTTATGATAACTATACAATATTTGATTGAATCAACTCATTGTTACATGTGATATATGTTTTGTTAGCAGGAAACTATCAAGGGAGAAAAATTGATTGAAGAGAAAGCTAAGATGGAGAATGATCCACAGAGAGAAAATAAGGATGATGATAATAATGACAGCAGTGGAATGGAATTATTCGATGCAGAATTTCATGAATTCATGTTAAGAACATTGAAGTTAGCGTTTCGCGTGGCTGTAGCTTCCATTCCCGTGATAGCCCCTGGCTATTTCAACTGGCACTCGACTATCTCCTTCTTTTTTGCATATGCCCTTTTCTTACTTCACTTCCCAATTGTGAGTATTTATATTTAAGATTTAGAGTGAGAATAAAACATTTGGTTGATTTTCAAGTTTTTCTGTTCAATTTTGAAAAAGATTTGAATCTGAGACTTGCATTTGATTTTTATCATGATCAGGAGCATCGTTATGTGGCCTATAGAGCTGATGAAATCAGCATAGCTTTTCTGGGAATCTGTTACATTTGTGGATCATTATTCTTAGGGGTAATAGCTTATGGCCTCTATATTTTAACTCAATTGGTTTTCTTTATATACTTGACAAGCGGCTCAAGATTGACACAGGAGCAGAAAATGGTCAGTCATGCTTTTAGAATTTTTAGCTCTAACTCAAAGGTGAGTGCTCTTAATTCGTTTCAAGTGTATGAAAATTCATATATAGTTATGTATATATGTATTTGTGCATGCCTATATGTGTGTGTGTGTGCGTGCATGCTTGGTTTAAGCTCTAAAGTATCTTTTTCTTGCAAGTCATTGGATACATTAGGGTTGTGTTTGGGAAGTGAGTTTAAAGTCTGCTTATTTTTTTATTTAGCTTATTTTTGCTACTATTTAACTTATTTTTTCTACTATTCATGAATTCCACTTCACTTTTTGCTATTGTTCATGGATCCTATTGTACTATTTCAGTTATCTTTTACTTTTACCTACAATACTTTCAGCAAAAAGTTTTCAGTTTCAGCTAAATAAGCTGTACCTAGACTCTAGTACAAATTTTACTGCATATTATTAAGCTGTCATTAGTACCAATAATAATCATTTTCACATTAGTTCTTAAGTTTTTCTAGTAAAAGCCGAAGTAGTTTTAGCATTTTCCATTTAGTATAGATAACTCTGTTGAGCAGGAAAGTGAGAAGGTTGACGAGCCATTGGAAGGGCAAACTACCAACAAGGATGAGCCTCCACAAGGTGACCAAGAAGCTGCTGCAGAAGATAAAGCAAATAATAAATGGGAAGAAGATTTTTTGTGGTCAAGGACTGCTTTGGATTTTAAAATGGTTGAACGATTGTGGAAGGATGATATATGTGAAGAATCGTGGGAAGCTGATGACCCAAGTGACTGTAGCATTAGCAATGATTGGCAGCAAGAATGTGGGGATTTGTTGGACAAAAAAGAATACAATTGGAAGAAACTAATCTTCAAGAGGAAGATCAAAGATGAAGGATTTGAACATAACCAACCTCACCATGCATTGATAAAACAGCTTAAGCAATTGGAACATGACAATAACACACTTGCTGCAAAGGTTCATGCTTATGAAGAAGATAGCCTCAAGTGGGAGGGACAGAAAAACCATCTCATTGAAGAGCTTAATGCTACAAGGATTTCTAGAGAACAAATTTCTCATTGCTACTTAAATTTGAATAAAGGTTACAATGATTTATTGAAAAAGTTTAATGCTACAAATACAGCTTTTAAACGTGATGAACAACTCAAGTGGAAGGAAGAGAAAAACATGATCACCGCAAAGCTTGATGAGGCAACTAAGTCACTGGAGAAGTACCAAGGCATTGCAAATGAATTTGACAAGCAACGCCACAAATGGGAGGAAGAGAAAAATGAACTCAATGCGGCTAAAAATTATTGGTACCAAGCCTATTTGAAGCTTATATATGCTAGTATTGAAAAGGTTCATGTAGTAAATGAATCCCCTGAGAGTTACAAAGCTCATTTGCTTGAGTCTGAAGAAATTTGCAACAAGTTAATGGACAAGAATGCTATGCTTGCTGCAAAGCTTATTGTGGAAACTTCATCAGCAGAATACTTCCAAAAACTTCTGCATGAGTTTGAAGAAAAATGCAGGGTCATGGAGGCAGAGAAAAACAATCTTAATGCCAAGCTTTTCACAGCTATGGCATCCAACGAGCTTTACAAAAGCCTTCTGCGTAATTTTGATTGTCAGTAAGTCCTTTATGCAATTAGCTTTTTATTAGGAGTATTAATTACTAATTAGGTGTGGTTCCTTAGGTTATGGAGTAACTTTTTGGATAGGTTAAATGGTTAAATACTTTTCAGTTTTAGGTAATGTGCCTAGATTTCCTAC
This sequence comes from Quercus suber, assembly GCF_002906115.3. Classification (NCBI taxonomy): domain Eukaryota; kingdom Viridiplantae; phylum Streptophyta; class Magnoliopsida; order Fagales; family Fagaceae; genus Quercus; species Quercus suber. The sequence goes on from NW_027069521.1 coordinate 637,784, forward strand.
ATATGGTTTATTGACTCTAGCTTACTTTTGGTCAATATGAGTAATTCATCTTTTAGTGTTGCAATTTTTACTATTAATGCTGTTGCCATGATTACTCTTAGTGTTTATCTTACCATTTTGCCATGCGGTAAGTATATTTCATTGCTGGGCTTAATGACATGCTGAAAGTCCATCTGTTAATTTTGCTTTATTTTAACCGCCCATTTATGCAGTACAATTGTGCTTAGTTTATGAAGTACAATTGTGCCAATTTGATTTAAGCCTAATAATTTCTCCAATTATATTTATATATACTCTATTAGCCTTTTCTTTTCACAGTACTTCTCATATCTTCACTGCTTTAAATTTGTGATAGTTTAGTTTTTATATGTGTGTATATAATCTGACTAATAGCTTCCCCCATTAGCTATTTAACCTTGTAACATTTGTGCTTGAGCAAATCAATCACAACCCCATAGTGAATCCATTCCACCACCACACAATTTGGCCCTCAAAGAATACGTTGGATTTGGTCAGCAAAATGCAGTGGACAAAGCTCAAAACAGCTTGATTTTGAGTGCAAGAGGTAACCAAGTTGGGCAAGAGTGGATGAAACATGAATTGATCCCAATTAACAATTGAAAAAGAATCAAATATAAAATTTTCATTCTTAACTTCCAAAGAATTACACCCATCAACATTGTTGAACTAATGAACTTATGCCTCATCAATTAAGGTATGTGGCATTGGCAAAGAAGTCACATCCACATTATCACACTAAATTAAGTCTTGCTTAAAAATAAGTAATCATAATCACATCAGCTTAATAAACATGTAATAAGAGAGGTCATCAAAATTTTGAGCTATTAGGCGTCTATAGGCATCACAACTTTTGAAATGGTACCAATACTATTCTTAAGCTGTGTGCTTATATGCAAGCAAAAACATCAAGCAAATAGAACATGCTAGACCCATCTTTTGCACACAAAGCTAAAACTAAGATTGATTAAAAGCAAATCACTTGAACTCATCCCTCATACCTAATACTACTACTTGAAACATACAGAACCGGAATCATATCATTGTATTGACATTCCTATTTCTTAGCAAAGAAAAGAAAATCATTCTCAATGTGGAAAATCTTACGTATCTGATCTATGGTGCTTCCCTCCATCATATCTGCTACTGCTTGGCAGTTCAGATCCAACAGCCCCTTGATAACCAGGTAGTTGGCCGCCTCAAAATTGGAAAAATATTTCATCCATCCCCCAAGTAAGATGATCAATACTAAATTAAAAAGATAATGGTAATGTTACATAGAAGAGTGAGAGTAAATGAAACCAATAAGCACGACATCCTTCAAAGGGCATGCACACCAGAAACACAAAAGAGATACTAAAGCTTAAACCACAGTTCACATACAACATAACATGTGAAATACAAGAATATCTGATTTATAATCCCCTAAAACCAGATATCAGATATCGATTTACCAACGTCTTACCACATTGATGCATGACTACATTATTTTTGATAAACAAATGCATGACTACATAGCAATTAGTCGTGGCTGTAATCATTTAAACTTCATGGTTCTAAGTATAATTCGTAAACCATCAAGAGAAAAGAATAACATCTTTTCTCATGATGAAACTAAATTAGTTCAATGCCCAACAAATAACTATACAAATTAAAACTAAAATAAATGAGAACCAATATCACTATAAACTGCAATTGTTAATCCTTTGCAATTAAAATGACATCTAACTAGGTAAAATATAAATGACAGAATTTAATCTCTAATGTTTTATTTGATCAATCAATTAAAACAAAAACATTTTAACCAAAACATAACCCAGAATCAAATACTCAAACTCAGTCTTTCTCACCCAGAGAAAGGAAGAAGAAGAAAGAAAAAAAGAAAAGAAAGAGAAAGAACTGTATGAATAGTAAAAGAAAACAAGGGGAAAAAAAGTTAGAGCAGAATGAAAGGGAAAAAGGGAATAGAGTTGTAAATACCAGAATGAGGTTGAAGAGTGTTTCTTGGTGGACCTTGATGAATTTGACATCCTAGGCCTTGAGTGGATCGTCGATGAGCTTGGAAGCCAAAGAATAAGAAGGTTCAGACTCGGACTCAGCAGCCTCCACATGCTTCTTGCAGTCCTCGATGACAAGTTCAAGAATGTCACTTGTGACATTGTGCAATGGGATCACACTGTCGGTGTAGTTGTCTTCGATCATGTTCTTTATTGTCTGCAACTCCTTTGCCATGCTCTCTTCCACCTCAAACGTATCAACGACATTGTTGTTTTTGAGAGATATTCTTCACTTCAAACACTACTCACGAATGCTAAATTCTCATTCAATTATCAGTAACTTTCTTTAAAAGGTCATAGAATAGCTATTTATAGTTTTATACTACAAAGAGTTAGTTATATGATTGGCGTAACTAAGTATTTCTTAAGCACATGTGTAAATGAATTTATCACATGCTAAAATATTATGCTAAGCCAATTTCTATATATCTAAATCAATTGAGCACATCTAACGAACTTCTAAAATGCCTAAAAGTAATCACACTTGTTCTAAAAGATCAATAAATTTTCTCAAACGCTAATTAATGTACACTCCTTACACGCTACATCTACAATTTAATGTGAGATGTCCACATTTACAATGTGTAAGATATAGTGTATATGGATGATGTACTACGTGATAATCATTACTCCAGAAAGATAGCTTGCCCCCTTGAAATGAAAATATTTGCTCTAAATGCATTGCATCATCCCCAAAAGATATACATATTTTTTTTTATAAAAAAGTAAAATAAAATTTCAACCAAAAACACTTTTCTTTTATTTTCTTTGAAAATAATCTTCCTCACAAGAGGCACCAACAAACTGAAGCCCTCAATATTACCATAGACGCTAGAAGTGAGAGGATTCCAATGGTCTTGGTGGATTGCAGAAGCACTCTTAATATTTGACAATTGTGTGCTACAAGTTGCTTAGGACTAGGTAGAGAAGATTCTATGCTAACTACGCAATAGTCAATACGTCAATGCCCAAACATGAGAAAAGAAATGTTGGGAATTGTCACCCTCAGTGTCAACGTTAGCCCAGTTAATTATCTAAGATGTGTTATTTTAGGTTATTAATAGTCCTATATACTCTAATATGTCAACCATGGATCCTTGAATATATAAACCTGTGCTTTCTTCTCTTCACAAAAAGGTTTGCTTTCCTTGTGGTATTGTCATCGTCACTATTTTTTGGTGATAGCTTCCTGTGACAACAAAGTTCTTTGAAAATTACAAAGCCTATCTGTATGACCCTAACAAAATTTTCCACATGTTATTAAAGGAACATAATGCTAAACTTGCTGCAAAGCTTATTGTGAAAACCTTTTTTTGATAATCAGCTTATTGTGAAAACATCAGCCAATACTTCCAAAAAAAGAAAAAAAAAAAAAAAGAAAAAAGAAAAAAAGAAGATTATGAACAAATTTGAAGAGAAACTTTGGATTATGGAGTTAGAGAGAAACAATCTCATGACAGAATTTTGTGCAGAACCATGTCCTCTGAATTTTAAAACAGCTATTTGCATCATGTAGGTTGTCAATGATTCTGTTGGACTTAGTTTCCTTATTAGGATTAGTAGTAGTAGGTATTGAGTTTAAGTAATGAAAATTACAATTTGGATAAGATTAAATGGGTTATCACTTTTCAGTTAAATGGTTTAATTACATTAGCAACTCAAATATTAGTAATTCTTTTTGAGCATTACAATTATTACTAGAACGGTTGTTGCCATGACTTTTTATGAAATTTTTTGTGTCTATAAACTTTTTCTAGATAACTATGTTCATGTTGTTTATGTCCATGAATGTGAGATAAGAGTCCTTATCTCCACACTTGTTTTTTCCTTTTCCTTCTTGATTACAATCACAAACGGTTGGCGACAAATATGTTATTTACATGAGCCGACTACAAAGACATGGCTTTTGACTTCTTCAGTGTTCAAACCAATGTCGTTTTGAGTGTTACATATGTTGTACCATCAAAACAATGTCATTTGATTGTTTTTTTGTTTTGTTTTGTTTTTGTTTTTGTTTTTGTTTTTTTTTTCTTGTGAATTATGTACAGCGTAGGCCTAGCAGCACACAGCACTATTAAGATATTTCATGTACTGGGGTCGGGAAGCTGAGAGCAAATTTTCCAGCTTTCTTACAACTGATTCAGAGACGAAGATGATTTGCAACGATTAATAACCCTGATCCTTCTAAAAAGTGGAAAACAACTAAACAAGAGTTTATTTGAGGAGGATTTAAACCTCAATTTATTTTTCTGCATAGAAGTAAAATCTAGACAAGATTATTAGATGAACATTAAAATGGGAAGACCATCACAATGGTATGGGATCTATATTCTAAAACTCCTGTAGTTTGTTGAATAATAAGATAGGTCACAAAAAATGAACATATGGGAAAGTCAAGTAGATAATATTCTAAGATAACAAACACCTCTTATGCATTGGCCTCTAGTTGACCTACAACAAAATAAAGGGGAAGTAGCATTCAAAACAAAAGAATTCATGTCTTAAGAAATTGGCACAATGATTTCCTTCTCGATAGGCATGGCAAGTCAGATGATACTCCAACTAGTTGATAAGAAACTTACAATCAACAATAATAAATGTAAGTGAATGTAAGAATGAGATTTTGAATCACAATGGGCTCAAATTGGGCATCAACTTCCGTAAGAAAGTTTTGTTTGATCGTCTATGTTAAGTTCGAAGGAATCGGGATATAATGTCAATTGAGTGAATACATCACATTTAATCATTAGCATCATGCATCTCTTGAAAAGTTGATATCAAATTTAACAAAAAACAAAGTTTAATAATCTTTCAATGTATTGGGTTAGACGAACTTTCTTCCAAACTGGTTTGGAGAAGAATTTTGTCCTGGAAAATAATGCCTCAAACAAACAACCAAATACATATTTTAAAACTTACTTGTAGACGGATTTAGTTAAATTTGTTATCATCAAAACAGGGGGAAAAACGTTTTAATAAAATCTCTGTACATCTAACATTTTGCTGCCAGCCTTGACAATCAAATGATGTCTCAGCTCAGGTTGATTTGTGTATGCAAAAATCAAACAAGTTGGGCAAGATGGACTCGAAGGGGATGAAGCAATAAAAGATAATTCACAATTGGAAAAGAAACACTTATAAAATTTCCATCAATCAACTTACAAAGCGGAGACCCATCAATATTATCACACATGGCGTCACCCAAGCTATGTGGTATGGGACATAAACTCACAAGCAAAGAAGACACATCCACATTATCACATAAAATTATATCTCACCCAAAATTAAATTTCATTTTATTTAGATCAGCATAATACATATGACAAATATAAGATATTGCCATGCAAGCCAAATAATAGAAGATGACATCAAAATGAGCTCTTAAGCATATATTTAGCAGCATAACTTAATTGGCAGATACACATCATCTGATCAGCCGAGTACAATTTCAAGCTATGTGCTAATAGGAAAGCAAGAAGACCATGAAAATAGCAAACAAAAAAACCTACATTGTTATGATAAGTAATCTTAACACATTTTGACCACAAAGTAAATTAAGCTACGTATTTAAGGTTAATTAAAATCATAACAACATAAACTTCCTTCGTCAAAACCTATTATTACTGCTTGAGACAAAAAAAAAAGCCGAACCCTATCACTAGATCAACATTCCTAAAATATAGGTTTCTCTTAAAAAAAAAAAAAAAAAAAAAAAAAAAACCTAAAATATATATAGAAAAGAAGGGAAACTACTCTATTTCTTTCACTCAAATGCCCACGCATTCTCCCTTCGAACCTCCTCTTCTTCTTCTGGAGTGAAATCATTCACAATATTGAACATCGCACGAATCTGTTCTGGAGTCTTTTCCTTTATCATGTCTGCCACAGTCTGGCAAGTTAAATCCAATAGCCCCTTAACGTTCAAATAGTTGGCCGCCTGAAATTGGAACAAAGGGAACACAAATCCAATTAAGAAAATGAATAAAAAATTAGAGAAGATAAAGATAATGTATGATAATAAGAGTGAAAATACATGAAACCAGTCAATATACTTCCTACAAAGGGCATTACTCAACAAAGACCAAAAAGATTCTAAAGCACAAATTGTAACACAACACAACATATAATATACAAAAAATTATTTCTTGACACCACATAGATTCATGACTAAATAGCAACTAGCAATGAGTGTAATCAGTTAAGCTTCAAGGTTCTAAATACAATTCGTCAACCATCCAGAGAAAAGGCAACACATGAGAAAGAGAAACTAAAATGTGTTCAACACCCAAAAAATAACCCAACAAAATAAAACTAAAAGCAATGAGAATTGGTATCATTATTGAACAACAATTGTTACCCGTTGTAGCAAGCAATCTTTTGTAATTAAATGACATCCGACAAGATAAAATACATTACAGAGCTTCAACCTCTAAATGTTTATTTTAAATTCAT
>NW_027069521.1:644687-657719 GCF_002906115.3 Quercus suber
CTTACTTTCCCCCCCCCCCCCCCCCCCCCCCCCCCAAAAAAAAAAAAAAACAGTAAAGATTGCATAGCAAACCCAAAATAAAACACACACAAAATCAATGAAAGAGAGTAACATCAAAAGTGAAAGAAAAAAGAAAACCCAACAAAAAAAAAATTCATGGTAACCAAAAACCAAAACAAACAATGAAATACAGTAACATAAAAAGTGAAAGCAGAATGAATGGCCAAAAGGGTCTTTCTTGAAAAGAAAGAAAGAAAAGGTTTGGTTTTGTAAACATACCATGATGAGATCAAAGAGGACGTTCAGGTCGACATTGATGAACTGGGTATCCCAGGCCTTGAGCTTCTCATTGGACTTGGAAGAGTTAGAGTCAGAGGAGGACGTGTGCTCCTTGCAGTACTGGATGACGAGTGAAAGTATGTGGCCTGTTACGTTAGGCAATGGGATTGCATTGTCGGCACAGTCATCTTCGATCAAGCCCTTTATCGTCTGTGACTCCATCGCCACAGTCTCTTCCACCTCGAAAATCTCGCCATCTGAGCTCTTCAGCGTCACCTTCTTCACCGAAGACATTGTCAATATATCGTTTTCACACAAACACAAAAAGAAAGAGAGAGAGAGAGAGATTGAAGGCGTGAGAAAAAGAGCGAAGGTAGTGAGGTATTTATATCATCAATCGTTGTCGTGTTTGGTTCGGACTCTGAGAAACATTTTTCTATATCGCATCGGACTCGTCGTAAGTGTTTGAGTCGGCGTCAAAACTCAAAAGAAAAACAAGGGAATAAGGTAAAATAAATAAATTCCTAGTTTGATTTATTTAGAATTAGATTATGGGTTTTTTTTTGCCCAAATATTCAGTTTTTGTAATTAAAGGGAAAAATTAATAGATACTTTAAGAGAATTGGTTTAAGTGATATTTTTAAATATTTTTTATGGGGAAAAAATTGACTTTTTTGATACTTTTTAATATTTTTAATGAAATTCATATCAAAATTTTCTTGAAATTGTTTATTACTAAATGCCTTAAGAGTACTCATTAACATGATCTTATTTTAAATTAAGTGTTTGATGGACTAAACTTGAGTTTCGTGTGAAATATTTTATTTTAAAATACTATATTAGAATATCCACGTAAGTGTTATCTGCTTAGAATTGAAGTTTGCTAAACTCGATTTTCACTTGGATCTCAAGTTTAGTAAACTTGAGTTTCAAAATGGTCTACAAAATTAAATAACTTCAAGTAAATGCATCTCAATAATATATCCTTAAAAAAAAAAAAGAGTCCTTGGCAAAAAAAGAAAGGCTTATTAAGAATGTCTTTGGATGATCATTGATCAAGTCCTAGATTTAGATTTGTTTATTTCCATTGATTTATTTTATTTAAAAATAAGTAAATTTGTATTAAGAAAGATGAGGTTTCAAAAAAATTGTACATAAATTTATATATGGGGTGAAATAAGATAAGATTCATTATAAATACTACTTTTTTTTTTCTTTTTCTTTTTACAATAACTTTAGAGATACAACACTTTTACAAAATATTTTATACTTGTCAAGGTGACAAGTTCTTAATGGTAATTTAAAAAAGATGTGAGTAGTGGATTCAAATGAGGACTACTAGAAGTAGCATTGAAACAAATGGCCTTGTTAAAAGCTCTTGGCCTCGACAATATGCTCCCTCTCTTCTATCAAAATTACTGAGGTCTTGTAGGTGATGATGTCACAAAAACTATCTTGTCATATTTAAATTCTATCACCTTACCCCATCCCCTAAACCATACATTCATAACTTTAATCCCAAAAATTAAAAATCTCATTATTGTCTCTAATTATCGTCCTATTAGCCTTTGTAATGTCTTTCATAAATTTTTTTCAAAAGTCCTTGCAAATAGGTTAAAAAAAAATCCTACCCTCAATCATAACTGAACACCAAAATGCCTTCACAAAAAACTGCTTGATTTCAGATAATATTCTTGTTGCTTTTGAAACACTTCATAGTATGCATACTCACAAATCTAAGAAATTAGGTTATATGGCGATAAAATTAGACTTTAGTAAGGCATATGATAGAGTGGAGTGGTGTTTTTTTTTGGAGAAAGTAATGAGAAAATTAGGGTTTAATGAAAGATGGATTGCCCTCATGATGGTTTGTGTCAAAACAGTTTCATACTCGGTGTTGGTGAATGGTGAACCAAAAGGTTTGATTAATCCTACAAGGGGAATTCGCCAAGGCGATCCCCTATCTCCGTTTCTATTTTTGTTATGCACGGAAGGCCTTAGCAATCTTATTTTGAAGGCAGCAAATGAGGGCACCATACATGGCTTTGCTTTGAGTAGAAGAAGCCCAAAACTAACCCGTTTGTAGATGATAGCTTATTGTTTTGCAGGTCCAACAAAAATTAATGCAAAAGGTGCTGGATATCCTAGCCTCCTATGAAAGTATGTCGGGGTAGCAAATAAATCGAGGCAAAACATCCATCTTTTTTAGTAAATCCACCAATACTGCCATGAGGATGGAAATCAAGGAAGAAGCCAGAGTGTATGTAGAGATAGATTGTGTCACACAGCTGCCGTATCATATATTAATTAATTTGATATGAATTCTTATGCTGCAAATGAAACCGTGTATGCAAGCCAGGGGAACTTCAGCTGTTTTACAACTGGCATCCAAAATTCACAGAGCTCTGTTTATACAATTTCTTTTGGTAATTAGAAACGGTTTGTTCGGGCTAGTCGAAGTTTTTGTCTGCCAATTTAGTAGATTTTAATTTTAAATTAGATTCATGTTAACTTAATCTAATATTGAAAGGTGTATTGGTACCTTCTCAAATGATATGGCTATATTTTTTAATGTACTTGAACTGCTGTAGCTCACAATCATTTTAGAAGTGTACATACCATTCAATCAATTTAATGCTGACTGCTCGCATATAAAAGTCCCTTCTGTCACAGCTCCTAAATATGTGCTTCATTACAAGTCAAGATTTTAATCATTATTCACATTCCATAATATGCTCCAAGATTGACATTAGCTTCTATATGTTGTCAGCAGATTCCTTTAGCAACGTCAGCTTCTACATTGGCCTGACATGTTGATTTAATTTGAAGAAAGATATTAATCAAAGAAGATTACATTAACTATCAACTTGTTTGAAGCTTCCAACAATGTTTGTTGCCTTTTTAATTGCAAGGATATATACTAGAATGAAGACTGCATTAATGCTTAGCTAATTGTACAGCGTGATTGATAAAAAGTAGTAGCTTCTAAACGTCTACAAAATTCACAACTCATGCTCTCATGGACATTAAATCAAAATCACTACACAAGAGAATTGTGCAAAGTAAACTGAAAGTATAGCTTGTAATCATCCAATAACAGTAGGCTCAATTGAACGTCATCCTGTAGAAATCATTATAACTGGTGCAGACTAAAACCCCTTTAAAAAAGAAAGGAAAAGACCATATTCTACAGTCATTATGAAACAAGATACAAGGATATGTCACTTGAATACATTTCCAAATCATTATAACCGAAACCATTTACAAATTCAATACAACATACAAGGATTTTCAACTAAAAAAAATAGTCATTGACAGAAATGCTTATGCACATCTAGTAGCAGTAGCCTCAATTGAAATTCAAGCTAAGAAAATCTTCACTATTTAGTAGCTAGTCAAAGTATAAGTAAGACATGAGCGTCATCTTCTAGAGAGCTACATTGTTATCACCTACATATATGTGAAAACTTGAGTTAGTATGGTACTATAATTAAAAATAATAATAATATTTAGGATGAATTACAACTTACCCACAAGTGGTTTGGCCGAAATTTAAGTTACCTACCTGTGATTTAAAATTTGACACTTTACCTACTTAAGATTAGCTTAGTTAAAGTTTATTTACTCGTTTCTATTAAAAATATAGCTAAATATGTAATTTCACTTTACTTTTATGTCTTTATCCTCAAAAAACACAAAAAATATAAAAATACAAGATCAAATAAGATAAAAAAGAATTCAGAGGAACACTTACATCATGGAATTTCAAATCACAGGTAGGCAACTTAAATTTTGATCAAACCTCATGTGGGTAAAGTGTCAAATTTCTAACTACAGGTAGGTAACTTAAATTTTGGTCAAACCTCAGGTGGGTAAATTGTTAAATTTCAAATCACATATAGGCAACTTAAATTTCGGTTAAACCATAAGTAGGTAAATTGTAATTTACCCTAATATTTAACTCATGAATAATTAGTATAATTAGGGTTCCTCCTTGCCCTTTCTGGAAGGCATAGCACCAATGATTATATGAAGTATAGACATGGTAGAGAAGGAAGTACTATAGTAACTATACAGTCTCTAGTTTTCACGTTTCAAAAATTTATGATGAAAATTTCTCTTGCTTTTGCCAACACTACACAAGGTGAATATGAAAATTAGCATAATACTTGAACACTTACAAATGGGATGCCATAATAGGACTGAACCATCTACCTTCTAAAAATTCATAAAATTTATAAAGTTCATCCTCGTCATCATCCTCATCATCATCCTCCTCATCATCCCCATCATCATCACCAACTGCATATATGTGTAAACCTGAGTTAGTATGATAATAATAATAATAATTCACTCATTACTAATGAATGTAATTGGAGTTTGATTCCTACAGGTTTTGTTAGGCATGACACCAATGATTACAAAGAATATACATGGTAAGGAAGGAAAATACTATACAGTCTCTAGCTTTTACATTTCAAAAATTTTTCAGGAAAAGTTGTATTGCATTTGCCAGCACAAAATGAATATGTAAAATAACATAATATTTGATAGTTACAAATAGGATGCCAAATTAGGATTGAAAGATCTACATTAGCAAAATCCATAGAGAAATGTGATGGGTGAAGCTTGAGAATGTATTTCCTATCTAGATCATATTCTTGTAAGTGATGATGATATAGAGGGTTAGACAATTGGCAATAAACTCATGTGGCAAAATTTAAGTTTAATTTTCAGGAACTCAGAAAGTACAGGGTGATTGGGATTGCTTGCGCATGGTGAGCCAAAAGAAGAAAAAGAAAAATGACGACTTACTTGCCAATGACAAAACCAAGTGTATAGTTAGAAAGAAAATAAGATAGAAAAGGAATGGACATTAATGGGAAGGATGGTTGAGATAGTCATTACCAGTTAATTTATAGATGGGTACTTTCCCAAAGCTTGCAATCAAACATTGTGCATTTGTTTGGTTGAACTCGTCCACATCTTGCTCGTATACCAAACTGACCCAAAATTTCGTCCACTCATACAGCTTACCGCCCTCAAATATAACCTTAATCTGACTGCATTCACCATTCCCAACAGTAGCAAACCACTCATCGCGAGACAAATACAATAGGTAATTATTGAATAGAATTGCAGTTTTGACCTCAACATTTATCTGGGTAGTAAAAAGTTCAAAGGCATAGTGATTTTGAGGCATTTTACCAATAGCTACCACACGAGTTCTAACTCTAAGACCTGCATACCTTGGATCTGTTACTAATGCCCAGAGAGCTAATCCTATCCATTTACTTTTATACCAATTTGAAGGCAGCTCTATGCTTATTGAATTCTCCACTATTTCAGTTAAACATGGCGGCATAATTATCTGAAACTCAGTTATAGATTCATCCTCTTCCCCTTTGGAAGAAGTTCCATAAACAGTTTTACGACAAAGGAGTCCCTGTACCTGTACCCAAAACACAACTATTGTTAACTGTTATTATTTAAAATTCGAGGGAGAGAGCGAAAAGAGATTACCTGTAGGAAATGGACCAATATTGTAAATTCTTTTTGACTGTGCCTCTCATCATACGGAAGCCATTGGGAGAGAGATTGTGACCAGATACTCAGTTTGACCTGTGCTGGTAACCATTTTAGGGAAAAACAAGATAGCACGTCTAAACATCTTACAGTTGATGGAAGCCTTGGCAACGATTTTAGTTTTTGGCATCTGGTAAGATTGAGTGTTTGAAGAGACCTTAAATTATCCATGTTGCTTGGAAGACATTTGATATTTGTGAATGCTAGATCTAAGAAAGTAAGGGCAGTCAAACAATTGATCGATGAGGGTGGTACTTTCTTAATAGCAGTCCAACTCAAATTGATTTCTGATAGGCTTTTCATAATTCCCGTAAATTTTGGAAACGAACTGAATTTTGAGCAAAATGCAAGTTCGAGCTCCGTAAGGGACTGCATTACAGCCGACATGCAGGGAAGATTGGTAAGAGATTCGCAGCCTTCCAAAAGTAAATACCTGAGCTTGCTGAGTTGTCCAATAGATGGGTGGATCTCTGCCAAGCTAACACACCGAGAAAGGTCTAGTCCCTCAAGCATCGGAACACCTGAAAAGTCAGGTGTCCTGATAAGGTTTTTGGAATGACAAAGATTAATGAACTTTAAGTTGACTGAACGCTGTTACCAAAAAAATAAAAAAGAGTTTTCGTTAAACGTAGAAAACTAGAAATTAGTATTTGTAGCTACACTTAAAAAAAGAGAGATAATAAAAAGCAATAGAAAGGCAGTTAAAGAGAACAAAATTACCATTACTCCTTCCCAAAGATATTCAATTCTGCTTCCATACAAGTCAAGTCGAACAAGCTCCTTTGGTTGGGAACTAGATGACAAACATTTTAAAGGACAGTAGACCCATGAAAGATGCCTTAGTTGATTAGGAACAAAAAGTTGTCTTTGGTTATTAGGAACAGCATGATGTCCTGGGTGATAGAAGTTGTATGCCTCCTTAATTATCATCAATCTAAGATTAGACGTCTTTGATAACACTTCAGCAAGTTCTTCAAAATTAGAAAAAACATTGTACATGTTTCCAACGACTATGGCTTGAATTGCTTCTGTTGCCTAAGATTTCAAAAGCAAAGGCTTGGTGATTTGCAGTTTTGCACAATCAAATGATAAGAATACTAAAATTATACAAGCTTTATACCGTTTTTAAAGCTGTAAAGGAGATTAAAAAAAAAAATCTACTCCCTAAGTTTTCCATATATAAAACTCTTTAAAATATATATTTCTTTTAAAGGCCCTCCAATATGCTGGGCCCACCGCAAATTTAATATTTAAAAATAGGAAAATGTACATCAAATTATATACCATTTGGCATTGCGATTTTGTAGAGAAAAAGAGAAATTTAAATGAAAGTGCAATAAGATTGGTGTTTGGTTTTGCATTTTTAGGAAAATTACATTTTTATAATAGAAGAAAAGTTGCATTTTCAAATAGCAGCTCATGGAAATCGCTAGAAAATTGCATTTCCACGCTGCAATTTTTCATATCAATAATAATTTCTACATATTTTACCAAACACTTAATTTCATTTTGAAAAACACATTTTCTAAACACAACTTCTAAAGTTTTCAAAACATGAATTTTCATAAAACTAACCCAAACGGATTCTAAAGAGTCCCATTAGTAACTAATAAATCGTAGTACAACATCATATGTTGATAGTAAAATGTACTACATATAAAGGCCTATTAATAGATTGTATTACATCTTTTTTTAAAGTCTTTTTTTCTTATTAATTTGTTTAAAAGAGGTGCACTTCCACCTTTTAGAAATTCAAGACCGGGGGGGGGATTTTTTATATATTAAAAAAATGTTAAGATAGCCTTTTTGTTCTAGGTAGTAACCAAGAGATGAATAATTAGTTCATTACATCAAGAAAAATAAATTCAATTTTATAAACAATTACAAAGAGATAATATATGTTTTCAAAATATAAGAGATCATCATTGACAATATATTAGCATGGTAATTGGTAAATGAATGTTTTATTCTTAATTTCGTTACATAAATACTTATTGAACAAAATTATTTTACTATACCAACTCAATATTATTCATTGAAATAAAATTATAGTTTTGTCACTTTTCTTACCATATCATTCTCCAATACATGAAGCAAATCCTCAACAAGCCACAACCGACTTTGCTTTCCAAGCTTTCCACTTGATTCAAAACGAATAATTTTTTGACCCATTTCTGATAGTAGATCATGCATCCCAAAACATTCTTTGTCATCCACCGTTAGGAGAGATCTTTCCACAAGAACACTAACACCAATTCTTGCATCAAAACCACAATTCTCTAATATTTGTATTACGTCATCTTTCTTATGCCCTCTAAAGAAACATGCAATATCTAAGAATATCTCCTTCCACATTTCCTCTAGTCCATCGTAACTTATTTTAAGTATATTAAATATTTCTCCTTTATTTTTCTTAAAACTGTGCAATGCACTTTGCCATTCATCTATTGTTCTTCCAACCAAAAAGGAACCCAAAGTAACAAGAGCTAATGGAAGGCCATTAGCATATTTCACAACTTGTTGGGAAAGTTGCATATAACCTTTTTTGGGTTGCTCATTTTTGAAGGCTTTCAAACAAAAAAGTTTCAAAGCATCATCATTATTTAATCCATTAGGATTATATCTTTTAAGCACTCCATGTTGGATCAACACATGTTCATCTCTAGTTGTTATAATGATCCAACTCCCCAATCCAAACCAACCATGGTCTCCAGCCAAATATTTTAATTGATCCAAATGGTCAACATCATCTATAACAAGTAAAACTTTTTTGTAACACAACCTTTTCATAATCATCTCAACTCCATCATAGACATTTCTTATACCTATATTTCTGTCAACCAAAGTGTCTGCAAGAAGTTGCTGTTGTAATATAGGCAAACCATGTTTTTTTGAATCTTCCCTAACACTAGCAATAAAACTAGAACCATCAAAATAACTACGAAATTCATCATAAACAATTCTAGCAAGAGTTGTTTTTCCCAAACCCCCCATACCATAAAGCCCTATCATGCGGACATTATTCTCAAAACCTAAATATGAAGGGATAAATTTTGCCATAGTAGATTCTATTCCTATCAAGTTTGTGGTAATGCTTGAGAATTTAGAACTCAATTTCTCCATCATCTCTTTCACAATGTGTTGGATAAATTCAGACTCATGCCTGTGAAGAAGATAGAAAATAATTACGTCATGGTCCAAACCAATTATAAAACTTCAGGGGAGAAAGAAAAATATTTGGCAAGGATATTCCTTGGGAGTGATCTTTTCATGAATTAGTTTGCTAATTTGCTTAGGTTAGCAATGATATTAGATCCACTAAATCCAAAATCTATTTCGGATAGAGATACACAAAATTGAAAAGTATCTCATTTCATTCTTGATTGCTGAGAGAAATCTCGTTGGAATATTTTAAGTTGAAAATGCTAAATATAAATGTTTAAGACACTTTGAGGTTGCTTGAGTACAAAATATTAATAACAATGACAATACTCAAATTTTCCAAAGTACACAATTGAAAATGCTTTGTATTCCAGGTAAATGAGTGAAGCAGAGGTATTGGTTTATTAATAAATAATTAAATTTAATGATTTATACCTTTGTGAGCCAACACAAACCAGAGCTTTTACTTCTTTAGTCAAGGCCCAAAGGTATGTGATGTTCCTCTTTGAAGAGAATATCATTCAAAACCACCGTAATATCAGTGATAAACTCCTCAAAGCTATACTTCTTCAAATTAAATTTTGCAAACAATTGGTTTGGGAATGGAAATTGTAGGGACTCAATTTGGATTGACCCTGAGTAGAGTAAGCATGGGTTTTCAGCCCAATCAAGCCCAAACAATAAATTTGTAGAGAGTGGGTCAAAGGTTTAGGCGCTGGCCGTCGATCACCATGCATGAACTTTCTTTATAAAAAAAATACTAAGAGTTTCTTTACAAATGGGGGGATGCTCCTCGGCCTGTGGCCGAGGAGACCTTTTTGTTCTCTCTTTCCCCCCCCTCATTTTACTTTACTTGCTTTTCTTATATAGTTTTCATCTTCCTATCTCCTTCTTCCATTTGTTGATCATCTATTTGCCTTTCGTCTGGCCGTCCGTCCCATCAGAGGCCTTATCAGTACTCAAGTGGTTCACTCTGATCAACGTTATCCTGCCAAGGGGTTACCTCCCCATTAATGCGGCTAGGGGGGTTAGTTGAGTGCATTAAATGCGAGTGTGACAGCTTACTTTGGGGTTAGTCTCTCCCAAAAATCATCTTTGTCAGGCCGAGGATAAGGAGGTCCTCAGCGTGGATTGGGAAAAGAGGCTTTCCCCAATTTAGCCCTGAATAGTCTGTGCTCCTCGGCATGGGCCTTGGGCCTGCTACACGATGGGCCGAGGCTATCAGGCCCACGGGTCCCACAATAGCCCCTCAAAACCTTGCTTCACGTTCCCTCGGACGGGGAGGAGGGTTTTGATACCTGCGGGGCCTCCAGATGAGTTGCCCAACTTCGGTTTGTGTTGATGCTGGCGGCTTTTTGGCTGCCCAATGCGCATTTTTAGCGTTTCAAGACTTAATGAGTGCCCACATTAAATTTTGGCGGCACCACGTTTCCCATTTTCAACGGCATGATCTTTTACTTTTATGAGCAAGCGGTTACATTTGGGGAACATCAGGGGGAGTATAAATACATGTTTGAACCGCCTGGTTTCATCATTTTCGCGTTTACACGTATTGATGCATATGGTTTGAATCTGGTTCGACTTGTACATTATCTGAAGAGTATCGTCATACTTCTGTAAGTCTTCTTTTTCTAGCGACCCCAAATTTCCTTGATTTTACTCCTCATTTTCTTCTTTTAGAACTTTTAGTTGTCTTTGGGGAATGGGTAAGTTTAAGAAGTTGGTCGAATCCGACGAGATGATGAACAAATTCATTGTCGACTATGGAATACCCAATAATGTGAGTTTGAAGTACTGTGAAGAAGGGGAGTGGTACCTTAAGAGGAGAGAGGGTGAAGTCGTGATCCCGATAGTAGCTTTTGTAGAAGGAGGGATGAGAATCCCCATGAGGCCGGTGACCCTCAATTACCTTAGGCATTTTCGCCTGGCTCCTACTCAGTGTGCCGTGAATGTATTTAGGATATTAGGGTGTGTAGATACCCTGAATGAGAAAATGGGGCTGAGACTGACTCACCATGATGTGAACTTGTGTTACAACCTTCATCACCTGAGGGGTAAGACGTACTATATGAAGACAAGGGACGATAGGGTTCGCCTTATCCAGTGTCTTCCTGACTCCAACAAGGGGTTAACCCAAGATTTCCTCATAGTGTCGGGAGAGTGGCACGACGGCTTTCATTACCCAACAGTAGAGGGGGGCCAGGTAGGGCATCCGAAGTACAAGACAATCTAGGTTTCAGTATTTTCAAGTTTTATACCTGTATATTCGATTTGGCTGATTAACCATAGGAATTTCGCTTTTCTCTTCGCAGATCCACACGCCTTTGCACGTCATTTCCATCTGATTAACAAAGCGGATTTGGAAACCGTTCTTAGGTCGGACCTCTTCTTGAACGAACCTGATAACCAGGTCAGAGCTGCTCATCAAATCCTCGGATGCGACCCAGCTCAGAAATCATTTACAGTCCCGAAGCACGTAATTAGAGCTCGTGATCCTCGGCTTACGCAGATTACCGTGGTGGAGGACGGTTTTGCTTTTACTGAGGGGTCTTATATACCTGAAGGCATTCCGCTATTAAGCCCCTCTTTATCCCAGCAAGTAACGGTGGCCGAGAAAGGACCATCTAAGAAGACAAGGGAGGTGGTTGAACTGAGTTCCTCCGAGGACGAATATAGTGTGTTTGACCTAGTTGACCAATCCAAGGATCCTCCTGGTGACCTAGGAGACCCCCATTTGTCCGAAGCCGATCTTCAGTCCCTAAGAGTTGATACTCAGGCTGAGATGAGTTTAAAAAGACAGCCCCAAACCAATCTTCTTGACTTGCTCGAAGGCGGCTCTAAGAAGGGTGTACCAGAGGAGTCACAGCCCCAGCCCCCAGCACCTCAGCCCCAGATTCTAACCATGCAAACCAGGTCGTCCTCTGTTCCTACAGTAACAGACCCTCCTACCGAGTCTCATGACCCGAAAAGGAAAAGACTTTCCAAGGGTAAAGAGCCAATGGATGGGAGCAAATCTCATTCTTCGCCCGAGGAGGGTAGGTTTCGCAGGCCTCCGAAGCAATTGAAGCTAGGTGATCAACGGAAAAGCAAGAAGGCCACCCAGCAGCCCGAGGCTCAAGCATGGCTGCCTGCTGCCATGCTCCATGATCAGCCCCTGATGGATAACGCTTCGATGCGGGAGTCTTAAGGGACTGAGGGGGCTCTCGTGGCCGAGGTCCTGGAGAAATCTCTTCTTCTTCCCACTGACATGGCCGAGTTGGAGAAAATGAGTAGGGTAGAGGTTGTCCTCGACCTTAAGAAATATCTAGGCATGGTAGGTCCTTTGGCACCTATTTACCTTATTCAAAGTTTTATCGCTTAGTATCTTTCTTTCTCTTTACAGAGTTGCTTGTTTTTACTGGCAGGCTATCCAGGCCCTTTTCAGGTTGGGCGAGGAGGTTGATGACCATAGCAATGCCTTAGCGCAAGAGCGCGACAAGTTCCTGGAGGCTACCAATACTCTTAAGAGATCTGAGGCCGACCTAAGAAAGGCGACCGATGATCTGACAGAGATGACGAAGGCCAGGGATACTGCTGTCTCTGTCCTAGCCGTGGCCAGGAAGCAAGCTGAGGATCAAACTAATCGCTTGCAAGACGTTGAGGGTCAATTACAAACTGCCAAGAAGAACATTACCTATATGAAGGAACAGTTGACCAAGGCAATCCATGAAAAAGGTGTTGCCGAGTATGCCAGGGACGAGGCTGTGAGAGCCAAAGACGAGGCGGAATTTGCGAAAATAGACGCTGAGCGCTCTGTGGAAAAGGCAGAGGAGGATGCTTTCGCAGAAGGGGTGGCTAAGACTGAAGCCACCCTTCGGGCTCAAGTTCCTGCAGTGTGCAGGCATTACTGCTCTCAAACCTGGCATGAAGCCCTCAACCAAGCAGGGGTTGATGCCTCATCTGATCTTAGAAGGGAGGACAGGGTATATTACCCTATTGCCATTCGCGAGGTTGCACCTGCTGCTC
>NW_027069521.1:660642-853379 GCF_002906115.3 Quercus suber
TATATATATATATATATATTTTTTTTTTTTTCAACCTACTGTAAAACGAATACTTAGAACTTAGAACACTTGCCTGGTGTGCCGGCCAGCACCCTAATCCTTCCCACAGACGGCGCCAATTGTAGGGACTCAATTTGGATTGACCCTGAGTAGAGTAAGCATGAGTTTTCAGCCCAATCAAGCCCAAACAATAAATTTGTAGAGAGTGGGTCAAAGGTTTAGGCGCTGGCCGTCGATCACCATGCATGAACTTTCTTTATAAAAAAAATACTAAGAGTTTCTTTATAAATGGGGGGATGCTCCTCGGCATGTGGCCGAGGAGACCTTTTTGTTCTCTCTTTTCCCCCCCCTCATTTTACTTTACTTGCTTTTCTTATATAGTTTTCATCTTCCTATCTCATTCTTCCATTTGTTGATCATCTATTTGCCTTTCGTCTGGCCGTCCGTCCCATCAGAGGCCTTATCAGTACTCAAGTGGTTCACTCTGATCAACGTTATCCTGCCAAGGGGTTACCTCCCCATTAATGCGGCCAGGGGGGTTAGTTGAGTGCATTAAATGCGAGTGTGACAGCTTACTTTGGGGTTAGTCTCTCCCAAAAATCATCTTTGTCAGGCCGAGGATAAGGAGGTCCTCGGCGTGGATTGGGAAAAGAGGCTTTCCCCAATTTAGCCCTGAATAGTCTGTGCTCTTCGGCATGGGCCTTGGGCCTGCTACACGATGGGTCGAGGCTATCAGGCCCACGGGCCCCACAGAAATAAAATGGATAAATTGGTTTAAGAATTTGTTTATATAAAAAAAAAAACTAGATAATGAATGAGCTAAAATTAAATCTTTATGAAAATAATTGGCATGCCCATCCTGAATAAAAGGTAATTTTGGATGGCTGCATCATGCTGAGTTATAAAAGTGTTATAATTCTGCAAAATTTCACTTTGATTGACTTCAAATTTTTTTTTTTTTTTTTTTATAAGATAGAAATTCTACTCTAACGTAATCTAAAATGTATATGCGTGTGAAGTTTCTTTCTAGAAATTTGAACCCGAACTCTTACCCTCTACATCTTATAAATACTAATACTTATGGAATGACCATCACGATTGACTTCCATTCTTAAGGGGCCAAATCTTGAAGAATTTATAAAAGTTTTCCTATGAAATGAATGCTCCATTTGTTTTGAGTCTTTTGATGAAAAATATCTATTAGAAAATGGACTCTTTGTCATATATTTGGTTGCAATATTTAAAATGAGCTCAAAAATATTTTCTATTGTTTGTCTTACACCAAATATATATAATTTTTCTTTTTAATACCAAATAATTATATGAATAAAAATATTCACTGGCCAAAAAATATTCCAAATTGTAAAACATTTTGTAATTTTTGGGTCATTTGGGAGCCTCAAATGTGAATATCAACCCTATAGTCTGAATTTATTCGAAAAATTAATTCCAAAGTCACCGGTTTAATTAAAAAAAAAAAAAAAAAAAGGCATTTGGGAAAAATCAACTGTTAGTCAATACCGGTCAACAACCAATTAATGACGGTCATTCAGAGGAAAAAAAAATCCCAAGTAATGGCGGTCAATAGTCCAACCGTGGTGAGAGAGGAATTATCTTTCTAGAGTTTTTAATGTTGCAAAGTTTATTTGTAATGTTTTACCAAAGAGATTAAACTTATTTGTAATGATTTGTTAAGAATACAATGTTTTGTTTTCAAAAAAAAAGTATACAATAATGTTTTGGAAAACCTTTTTATGTTTTGTTGGGCTTGTTTCCGTTTATTACTGAATACAATTTCGATGAAATTACATTTTATGCTTTATCAAACAATAAAAAATGCAAAAAAAGAAGAAAGATCCAGCCATAGGCCATCTAATCAAGTTGAGTTGTCACGTCACTCAATAATGGATCATCTCTTCACGGTGGTATAATTAGTTAATTTCCTTAATGTCAGCTGATTTATAACTCCCAACAACTGATATATATATATATATATATTCTTTAATCAAGTAATTCCGTTTTGATCTTTTCACACAGCTTCCCTAAGCCCAAATATATTCTTTAAACAAGTGATATATATATATATATATATATATTCTTTATATCAGCAGATTTACAACCACTTCTACTATTCCCAAAAATTTAACAGAATCTTAACTAGAATATCATTATGTAGTTCTATTTATGCATATTATGATATATTTTCATAGCTAATTATATGCTTCATGGTATATGAAAGAAGCTTAGGGGGTGTAGCTTTGTGGGTTCCAGATTTGTAGCTTTTTTTGGTTTTCTTTGATGGTTGGTTCTTTGATGAGGAGGCTGGAGGTTGAAGGAGCACGTGGGTATGCAACTACCCGTTCTGACCCAGCACAATAAATGGGTCCCAACACTTATGCAAATTTTTGAGTTATAGAGATCAATATGTTAAACCAAACAAGTTTTAGTTTGAGTGAGTGAAAAAATAAAGTTAGAGAAATGAGTTATGAGATTCAAGTTTGAGTTATGAGATTTGAGTGATGAGTTATAAGTAATGGATGATGCTCATTCCAAATAGGTATCATTTGAAATTCATAAAAATTACCTATTTTGTAGATGCCAACCAGAGATATCAGCAACTTCTCTCAAAGCAGCTCTCCATGTTTGCACTTTCTCTATGTTATCCTCAAAGCAATTTTGGTGATCAATAAAGGCTTGTTCAAAAGTTCCTGTTTGTTTTCGTACATCAGTTGGGTCCACATCGTAAAAAATTGGCAATACTATCAATCCTGTTTCTTCCTTGCATTTGATAATCTTGGTAAGCTCATCCAAGCACCACTTAGAAGATGCATAGTTTTTTGAGAGAATGATGATAACAAATTGTGATTCTTCTATTGCTTTGAAGAGCTCAGAAATAGTTTTTCCTCTCTCGAGTCCTTCTTCATCCCTAAAAGTAATAATGCCCTTCTGTCTCAAAGCAGCACATAGATGGTCGGTAAAATTATAACGGGTATCCTCACCCCTAAAACTAAGAAATACTTCGTATTTCCACTGACGTGTTGAAGATGACGATGGCGATGACTCTCTTTTACGCTTCATTGAAGCTGTTGGAAATTTAGATAAAAGAAGTACAACCCATTAAAAATAAAGACAAAATAATTACATTAGGGAAGAAGAAAACGATATGATGTGGGATTTTAATTTCAAGCAGGGAGTGAAAGGATAATAATAAAAAGAGATGATTATGTGTTAAAACTTAATAAAGTGAGAACTTACCCATTTGTGATCAGATGGAATTACAGCAGCAATGGGCTCCAAAACCTCCTCAAAACACTCTGGTTTTGCTTCTTTTTTTTTTTTTTTTTTTTGCTTTTTCTTTTCCCCCAAAGAAGGGATGACTGAAAATTATTTAACTACAGGAAATGTGACAGATAATTTAATAGATTAAAAAAAAAAAAATACAACGGAATTTAAGCACTCTTACGAAAACTCTAATCATAGAAAGCAAACTTCTGTTTGTTGCTTATTCATTCATTTCATTGGTAATGAGAAAACCAACTCGAGGTTTAAACCTTGAAACAAACAAAAGTTGAAACTCTTGCTTCACGGCAATTAGTGAATTAGGAAGAAGAAAATAATTTGATATAGATTTTTCATTTCAAGAAAGAAAAAAAAAAAAAATGAAAGGAAAGAAACAAAAAGGGATAAATAAGTAAATTGAAAAAACAGTAGATAGTAGTGATTGATTGTAATGATCGAAACCCAGTTGAAACAAAGGCGGATCCAATTGGTATTAGATATCTATTGGCTGTTTAATAAAGGAATGAACTCTGTTTTTTATTTCTTCGTGTGTTTGTGTCCACTACTCTTCCTTTTATATTGCTTTAAAAAAAAAAAAAAATCTATAAAGGAGGAAGGAGATGAGTAATGCTAGGAGTACACCATTTTACACAACTTTAGCCATATCTACCACTCATAACTCACTACGTGGCGAGTTGTAGCCAGAGTTGTATGAAATGGTGTGGTTCTAGTATTTCTCAGAATGAGACAAAGTAGTTTTGCGGTATCCAGCTCGAGAGATGTGGTGGCACTGGGCGTATAGCATACCTACCGCGTATGACAGATTTCTATCTACAAGGAAATTTCCTCCCTTGTATGAGAAATTATAAGGTCCACATAGTAGACAAGTGACATGGTCTACCATTCCACTAAAAGACTCACACGTGTTTAAAATTGCTAACTCAAAATTTTTTTAAACAAAAACTGATTACTGACTCAGCAATTTTAAACAAATAAGAGTCTTTTAGTGGAATGGTGGACAAGTGACATGGTCCACCAGATGACTTGTAGATAGAAAATTATTTAACTATAGGAAATGAGACAAAGATAAATTAATAGATTAAAAAAATTGCTTGGGAATTTTTTTACAACTACCTTTCAATTAATGTCA
Organism: Quercus suber; assembly: GCF_002906115.3. Lineage (NCBI taxonomy): Eukaryota > Viridiplantae > Streptophyta > Magnoliopsida > Fagales > Fagaceae > Quercus > Quercus suber. The sequence continues at coordinate 665,072 of NW_027069521.1, forward strand.
CAATATTTGAAAATACCATTTTACAGCTGTGGGGACAATTTTTGCTTCAAGGCCAAGGGCTAAACCAAGCTAGTGGTACTCTTCATCCACTTGCTCATCCCTTATAAGGTGTGAAGAGGAAGCATTTCTTTCCCATGTGGGACAACAAAAATTGCTTAGGTTACAACATGGTCTAGCCCTTGGCCTCGAAGCAAAAATTGTCCCCACAATAGCAATTAAGACCAAACCCCTAATCGAGTATTTTTGATCTGACCGTGGAATCATGTTGAATTTTGTACTATCTCATAGGGCATATTTTTCCCTTCGAAACGATAATTTACGAGCCAAAATTGGAGTTAAAACAAATGAGATATCACCAAATTAGGTAACTTAAAATGAATTAGACTTATAGGTGGCCAATCACACCTAATACAAAGCAATGATTGGTAGCGACTCCTAAAATTAAAATAAGAAAGAGAGACTCACATACACACACCCCACCCTAGGAACACAAGCACACAAGAATCACGTCGCTAAGAACCCAATGTGTGACCAAACCCAGGAATTTCCTCATCCGAAATCCCTAGGCGTCCACATCCATCTCTAACAATTATTTATCTACATTGGCTACTATAAATTCTTTCATGTATATAATTGCCACAATGTGAGACATGCAATAAGGACAAGCTATTGAAATGAAGCAAGGACTTACAAGAGCCTGAATTTTTTTTTATTTTTTATTTTATTTTTTAATTTTAAAAGCGCTGTATATTGTCCCATGTGCTTAATTAGGAAGCAAATTGAATATTTTTTTTTAAAAAAAATTCTTGAAAGCTCATGATATTAACCCCAATCTCAGAGGCAGATTGGATTCATTTTCATTTTAGTTTTTTATTAAAAAATTATCATTTAGCCTTAAAAATTTTTAATTTTGTAAAATTAGTCCTTTACATTGGCAAAATTAGTGAATGTCATCCTCCCATCCAATGCCTTTAGTAAGTTTTTCTTTTTCATCCAAAATCTTAAAAAAAAAAAATCAAAGCTTTTTATTAAAAAAATAATACTAAATTATTACTAATACCTCCAATCATAATCTTAACCACCACACAGTCGACCCATAGCCACCACCAACAAACCCATCATACACGCTGCCACCATCAAATTCATCACACAAAAACCCAGCATCAAAATCCAAAGCTTGTCAAACTACCACTGACCAAAACACCACGTACAAGCTGCATGCCACCAACCAAACACCCACATGCAAAAACATCGTTGAGGGCAATCAGTCAAAAAAGATAAAAAGTGATATTTCAAGAGAGGGAATAGATAAGGTGGATTTTTTTTTTTAATAAGGAAAAAAAGAATATTTTATTTTATAAATTTAATTATAATAAATTTAGAGAAATTTTTTTTTTTTTAAATAAAAACAAAGTTTTAATAGTCCAGCAAGAATAACTTATTTCTGATAGCTTATTCATATAGTGTTTATTAAAAGATATAATTAATTAAAAATTAAACAAGTGATAAAATGCTAAAAGCTAGTTTACTTTTTAGGGTAAAATATCATTTTCATCCCTAAACTTAAAAAAAAAAAAAAAAGTTCATTTTTCATTTCTAAATTTTTGAAAGTTCATTTTTCATCTTTAAACTTTGCAAAACATTATACTTTTCGTCCTTTTTTTATTTTATTTTTTTATATCTATTAGTTATGTCTTATGTGACTTAATAGAGTACTGATGTGGTATCTGACTTGGACTAAATTATTTCACTTTTCTATAGACTAGACATATCTTTGGAGTTGACAGCTAACTTGAAAGGAAAAAAAAAAAATCCAATTCTTTTTTTGGGGTCAATTAAAAAAAAAGGTAACAAATGAAGTAATTCTCAAAAAAAAAAAAAAAAAAAAGAAGGCAACGAATGAGGTGATGGTTCACTTGCACTAAATATATATATATATATAAATACATATTACATGCACATACTCAAAAAAAATAGTTAAATACTAAAAAAAATCTAGATAACTTCGTTTGTTAAAAATTGTTAGAACCACAAAAAATTATACAACTATTTCTACAACTTCTGTTACTTAAAAATTAAGAAATGGGAATTGCTCATAAATAAGTAAATGAGAGAAATAGGAAGAGGAATTAGAAAAAAAAGACATAGATCAACCCCAGAAACTTCCCTTTTCACATGAACAATTCTACCAAAAATATGAGTCAATTCGGCATTAATTTAATGAGTCAAACTTGTCTGGCCTATTCAAAATTGAATGCAACTTCAATATTAATTAGAATCAACGTTCATAGGCATGGCATCCAATAAGTTCTCGTGTTCACATATAAAATTTTGAAAACTGTACCCCATTTCATTCAAGCTTCATTCGGCTGAGTGGTTGTCCTTATTGTTCATTGAAAAATATCGGTTCCAACCAGATCAACTAACCATTTATGAGGTTCACATCATCAAGAAGAAGAACAACAACAAATAATAATAATAATAATAATAATTGCACACCAACCATTTATGCTGCCACCTACTTATGCAGCCAAGGTTTCCTACAACTGTAAGAGCGGCCTACTTAAATGCAATGTTTGTCCTTTTTCTTCACCCATTTTTGCGATTCCTTTATAGTCTGTTGTCCTTTCAAAATTATATATGAAGCTAAACTGTAAACTCACCCATTTCACCTGTATATTAATTGTTTGAATAAATCAATAAACAGTAACATGCATTTTTTTTTTTTTGGCTCTAATTATTTTTTATTATTTATTGTGATGACCCTTTTACTTTTACTGGGTAGGATGGCACATGCATGGCACATGCTAACTCTTGAGTGAGAAAATTAAAATAAAATTTCTATTTGAAGAAGTATAAAACTATATACATAAAAAATATATGTCATACAAAGTTAATTTTATTCTTATAATAATTTTAATAGCTAATCACACATAAATTAAAGTTATGGTAGCTATTTGACATATAAATATCTATTTTACTATAATAGTTTTTTAGTACTTATTTGATAAAGGCAATATCCACTCACTAAAAACTTCTAAGAATGATAACAAATATCATCATCTTCCAACAATAAGCAATTGAGTTTTACTAAGACATTGTCACAATATTTAAATTTTCGTAATGAATGATGTAATATGCTACAATTGAAGTTTTTTCATCAAATACCTTCAACCATACACAATGAAAATTATTTCATTCATACTTTCTTCTTTATCATTCTACATGAGTCTAGGTGCAATATTTGATAAATTATAATATTTAGGCAAGAAAAGAAAAGAAAAAAGAAAGGATAACAAAAGGCATTTGTCATCGAATTTCCCATTAGATAAATTATAATTTTCGAAGATTTAAACATAGAAAATCAATGTTCTTTAGGTAATAAATAAAACATTGAAAGCTCGGAAATGTGTCGAAAACACACGAGCGGTTTAGACCCCCAAATTAAAGTTACGGCTTGGTTGATTTTACACTAACTTAATACTAAGTGCGGAATAGTGTAAACACAAGCATATAAGCATAACAACTACTCTAATCCATATTTAAAGCAACGCAACAGTAAAAATGAAATGAACAAGAGTAGGAAAGAGAGATGCAAACACAGATAACACCGAGACGTGTTATTGAAGAGGAAACCGAAGAACTCGGCGAAAAATCTCTCTGCCACCCTCCAAGCGGAAATCGATCCACTAGACAATCAGTTGGGATTCATGGGTTAACAAGAGACTCTCCAAGCCTAATTTACCCGATGTACCTAAGCCCTCCAAGCTCTTACTCCAACAAGGCTTCTCGGAATCGTGTCTTGTCTTAGTTCTCCGGATCTCGCAACAAGCTCCATGTTGCATCTGCCATCATCGGTTTCTTCCAATGTTTCCTAGTAGCACTAAAACGTCACTTTACACTCTGAAAGGGTATGGTAAGTGTTTGGGCTATCAACCTCTCAATGGTATGGAAATTGAGAGGTAGGAGATGAGGAAATTTCCAAAGCAAATGTGTAGATGATTGTGGGTATAACAATCTCTAACTCTCAAGGTGTTTGGCTAGAGTTTTTCTCTCAGAGGCTCTCATCTCAATTTGTGGGTAATGTGGGTATAAATAGTGTGGGCACAGAAAGTGTGACTCAGACTGGATAGGCTGGCAGAACAGAATGCCTTGCGGGTGTCTCGTGGGAAGGCCTTACCTGCGAGATACTCGCGAGACACAGCTGTCTCCACCTGGCCTGATTCTTCGCATTCTAGCATGTGCAAGGCACATGTATCACTTTGCGAGAAGCTAAGTCGCGAGACACCCGCGAGAAATCTTCAGTCTTCAAATGCTTGAGTCTTCATGCTCTTTCTCTCTAACACACAACCCTTACAAAGAAATCCCACAACAAATACAGGGTACAACAGATTGAATATAATTCCAATCAAATTTGGCATGGAATATAAGCTAACAAAAACATATAGTTGTAAATAATAACTTTACAATTTTCCCCTTTGGTTATTCCGTGACAAAACCCCTAAAACAGATTCTAGACTTAAACGTGAGTTTAGGAACATTGGCAAAACTCACTCACACCTAATCTAGAAACTGTGAAGCTCTTGAACCATAATGACAAGTATCTCTTGAAACACAACAGCACAATAAGTTAATGGTTATGTAGAAAATTTGTAATGAAAAATGGAACAAGCACAATGTGATCAAGCAAAATGGAATAAAGTACTAGACCATGGCTTGACCAAACAGGCAATCACTACAACTAAGTGATCACAATGCATATTCACACTTGGAATGAACATCTGGACATTCAAGTTGACAAACACAAGGCAAATCACTTGAATGACCAGCACTCAACCAATGCACCGTACATGAAGTATGTGCATCTAGGAAAAATCCTACAAGGGCACAAGAGTGAGGTACTTAAGACATAATATCTTAAAAGTACAAGAAAAATGCTACAAAAGCATTGAGAGAATCACAAAACAAAATAGAAATAAAACTAAGATTAAAACAGAGTATTAAAGCTTTAAACAAAAGCAGTAGCAATAAAGACTATAAACATAAAACATCAAACATAAGAACTAATGGCTTCTTCTTCTAGCTTCTTCTCCCCCTATCACCGTACTCCCCCTATCATAGGTCACCATACTCCCCCTATCAATGACATCATCTCCCCCTTTTTGTCATGGAATAGCTAGTCATTTTCTTCTAGCTTCCGTTGAATTTCGTCCAACTGAGTTTGGAGTGATGTGAACTGTGAATCAAGATATCTGTGGTGAGAGTACATGATAGTTGCCAGCCCGGACATCTTTGTACTAATCTCTTAAAGAGCAGTGGAGATATTGTTGAACTGTTCATCATAGGTACGGGTTGCAGAGCTCGAGGTTCCCGACGGTGCATGACTTTCTTGCTTGGTGTTCTTCTTGGTGTGGCTCATACTCGCATGGAGAGATCGAATGTTAATTGGACTTGGCCTTGTGTATGGACGCTCATCCTCCAATGGACGGACACCTTTGAGCTTTAAAATCCTTGAAATAAGGCGACAGAAAGGAATACAATTCCTTGAAGCAGTCCGGTCAACTGTTTTTGCCAATATGTGAAAAATATAAGGGCACACATTAATCTCTACGTCAGTGATCAGATCATTCAAAAACAATGCTTGACCAAGATTCATATATTCGGTGCTGGACAAGGGATAGAGATTGCTACACATGATCATTGAGAGAAGTCTTAATTCGAGAGAAATGGATGCCACATTGATTGACTTCTTATTGGAGGAGAATTCTAAATTGGCTCCTAAAGACTGTTTGAGAAACTCTTCATCTGGGTTCAGCTCATCATATACCGGTGGTATGGGGAGAATTGACCTGTTAATGTATAGAATTTCTGCCAAGTACAGTGGTGTTACAGAAAAACTTTTTCCTCTAACCCAACATTTTATCTCTTCTCCAATGACAATGGCATTGGCATGGAATTCCTTAACCATGTTCTCGTATGTATCCTCGAAAGTTGAAAGCAGATAGTTCCAATCTTTCGTAGCAAACCGAATGGGTATATTTGTGTCCCTGAGTGATGGCTGATCAATGCCCCTTTCAACTAGCAAAGGAGCTCCTCGAAAATAGTTCCAATAGTTCTGAAAGGCAGCATAGGATCTAAACAGATCAGGATCATAGACTTTAGTTGAAAAACGAGGCCTTTTTGACCTTGGTGATAGTTCATCAACATCAATAATTTGCTCTTTCCCTTTGTTGCTGCTTCCTTTCACTGCAGAGCGTTTGAAAGGAGACATCTGCACAAATGTCACAAGGCAGACAGAAAACAAGTACACAAACACAAACCAGAACACAAAACTTGATTAGATTCAAGTTAGTTCCAAAACAGAGGAAAAATTAGCATAAAACAGAGCATAATCAGCTCTAAACAACATGCTAAACAAAAATAGATACAATGCATGAAAATGAGTAACAGTGCATGTGTGTGCATCTGTGTGTATGTGTTGATGCATGTGTGTGCAGCATAGGATGCATGAGGGGTGCCTAGGTGTGTGCCTGGCATGACATTGAGGCACAAAATGGGCAAAGTGTGTAAAACATATGAACAATGACCACACCGAGTGAAACATGGTCAAACAGGTGAAAACCCATAGATTGAAATCACTTGATTCCAGTTAGGCACAAAAATGTCACTCGGACATTTTGACAAACACTTAGCATGCACAAATGTACTCTAAGCATGAACAATGCATGAACATGTGAAAATCTACCCTCAATACATGTTAAAATGCCACATGGGGCCAACACAGATGCACAATAAGCAAATTGGACTCAGCCTAATCAAAAAAATTGAAAGATTTGCACAAAATATAAGAAACCCAACCCAATTTCGAAAAAATTCCCAAATTTTGAAACCCTAACATACATTACTGCAAAATCTAAGAAAATTATAAAGAAAATGTTGAAGGAAACATACCTTGATGTAGAAACTGCAGAAGAATGCTTGAAATTGATGGGGTTTTGAAAGAAATTGATTTTGGGTTGAAAAGGGGTTCGAATGAGGTTATGCGAGGGAAGTGTTTGTGATTTGAAAAACTGTCACATCTGCTATATAAAACTGAAAACACGCGTTTTTCGCGGGTTACAGAGTAGCGAGACAATCGCGAGAATGGCCTCTGAAGCACATGAAATTTCGCGAGAAGCTCTAGGTCGCAAGACAGTCGCGATACCCTCTGTTTGAATTTGGAAAAATCCAGTTTTTGCCAAACAGCATTTCGCGAGAAGCTGTTGGTCGCGAGGTAGTCGTGATACAGTTGCGAGAGTTTCTGTGTGACATGATGAAAAAATTATTTCCCTCAAACACTTTTCGTGGGAAGCTCTAAGTCGCGAGCTTTTCCCGAAACAACCCCTGAACCAGTTTTTGAAGAAAAACACAAAATGCATTTTGAACAAAAACAAAGAACATGAAATTATAAAATCACTTTTAAAAACAAATAAAACACTCAAAAATCTTTTTGGATTTGATCATCAAGTATTTGAGCATACACATCACATTTGAACATGTACAATCACACAAATGAGATAAGCATTCATTGAATCAAAGTCTTGTGTGTTGTGGGTGAGTATCAAGTGTGAAATAGTCCTTAGACCAAAGTGAAGCTTCAATGATCAATTCAATCGAGTCATACACAACTGATACAAAATCAAGTGGACTATCTCAATTATAGAAATGAGTATATATGACCTCCTACAAATTGATAACATAACTTAGAAGCTTTTCATTTGACTTCTGCATAAAGCAAAACAATTGATCCATTTTTGGACAAAACATCTCTTTTTGAGATCGATGCTTGAAATTTTTGGTATTTCAATATTGATGATTAGCCTTTGACTTTTTAAGCACCATACATTTCAAAACATAAGTCGTTTTTTCTTTTTCCTAGTCAAATACTAGTATGTGCGACAGGCTTTTACAACTCGATATCTCTTTTCATTTGGAGATTTACATTTAGTGAGCTCTTTTGCAAGAAAAATAAAGTGGGAAGAGATATAGACACAAGTCTATGCATGTATCAAGACCATCAAGACTATTGACCAATCATTCATGACAAGCTTAAAGATCTATTTACAACAATCACACATAATTTTCAAGATTTCTTCCACAAAGATAAATGTGCATACATTACAAACAACCCCAGACTCGAAATTCAGCCTTCTTTACAAGTCCAACAAGACAAAGGACAAGTTAGAACTTAAAAAACGACGTTGCCTCAGTCTCCTATTCTCTTATAAAAACCTCACCAACTTCAACTCTTTTCTCCCACAACTTCCTCTCTTTGTGAAAACAACGTCTTCGTCTGAGAAGGTGGAGAAGATGATAACGCTGAAGTGCTCAGACGAAGAAGACGTTTGAGGTGGAAGAGAAGGTGGCGATGGAGTCACAGACAATAAAGAACATGATCGAAGACGACTGTGCAGACAGTGCAATCCCATTATATATTGCTCAACGTCACAAACCAAACCCTCTCACGCGTTATTGAGTACTGCAAGAAACACGTTTAGGCTTCTGAGTTTGAGGTCGATACCTCTTACTCTTTCTGTTAGTACATTTTAAATTAAATATGTCGAAACTCAAAAAAATTGAAGAAGAATAAAAAGATGAGTTAGAATAAAATTGTTAAAGAAAGAGTTACTTGTATGGAAGTTAGATTAAATAAATTAAGAGAAGTTTTTTTTTTTTAAAAAAAAAATTAATAAATAACATTTAGGTTATGTGAAGGGTTGGAAGACTATATATACAGCTATGCTATGGACTAAGTTCATATAAAGAGTGAATGAAGAAAATAGTTAAAAGCAAAGAGTGTTGTGTGAGGGAGTGAATTCAATAATATTCCTAAATATTTGAGAAATTTCGAGCCAAAGAAAGGTGTTCTTCTGGTGGAGTTTTGGGTTTGAATACTTTGTGTAGAAGCTGTTCTAGCCATACAACATTTGTTGGGCTATTGTATCCTGGGGGAGACAAATCAGAGAAGGTCTGCACCGGTTACAAAGTTTAACCAACTAAGGGCTTGAATCCCCTTAAAGAGAGCGAGTGCCGCGCCTCAGTCCAAATAGTGTTGTGTAGTTTTTCTCTTTAAATTAATAATATTCAGCATACTATTCAGTTTCTCTTAGTGTTGTTTCCATTATTATTGTGTTTGCACTAACAATTTTAAGGAGATTCAATCACATGGAACCTACACAAGAGAAACCAAATGAGCCTGTTGGAGTTCTTAACAAGCCCTTTCGCTTTAAAGGAGCCCACTTCAAGAGGTGGAAAGGAAAGGTCCTCTTCTACTTGAGTCTTCTCAAAGTCTCCTACATCTTCACTGATAGAAATCCATCAAAAGTTCCTACCGATGAGATGAGTAAGGAAGAATATATTCTCCATCAAGAAAAAATAGATAAGTATACAAAAGATGAGTATAATTGTCGCTCTTATCTATTAAATTGTCTTGCCGATCATTTCTATGATTATTATGATACAACTTACAATTATGCTAAGAAAATTTGGAAAGCTTTATGTTAGGTTCTAAAGATTTAGAAATTTATATATTTAGAACTCTAATGTGTAATGTTGGTAAATCATGATCAAAACAATCTGGTTAGTCTTATTTAGGCTTGCTTAAAGTTATATTTTTTTTATGTTAAGTTGGAATCGAGAGGCTGCAGATGCATTGGTGCATTTCGACCTGGCTCGATCGATCGAAAATTAGACTCGATCAATTGAATCTCGAGTAGAATGCTTTTCTGTAGAATTTTCCAACTTAACCCTAACTCATTAAACGTTTTGGGTTTTCTGTTTTTACCCTAAGTATAAAAGGTAAAACCCTAGCCACGTTTTTAGAGTTGCTCATGTTGTATTGTTGCTCATACTCTTCTGTTTTGTGTAAGTCTCTTGTAAGATCTAGAAGAGCTTTCCTTTACACAAAACTTAGGGTTTTCAAGGTAGAGATAGTATCAACATTTTGATGATCAACTCGATTGCTGCCATTGGAGCTTAAAGAATAACAAGTGTAGGTGCTTGTAGCTGATTGGAGAATCCAAGAAAGAAGGAGTCCGTGGATTCGGAGCTTCCACGTGTTCGTGTCAGTAAGTTCTACTGGTAGGTAGTAATAGGAAGTCGAGCGGGGAGCTTGTAAGTCCTTTTGTATGAACTTCGATTTTTTCATATAGTGAATTCAGGTTTACCTTGAGGATAGCTAGGTCAAATCCTCTCCAGGTTTTTACCATGTGGTTTCCTGGGTGATCATATCATTGTGTCTTTTATATTTCTGCTGCTTTATATTCTTGATATGATTGTATGTTTGTGATAACCTAGAATTGCATAAATTGACTAAATTAATCACTTGGCTAATTAACTAGGTTAATCTGGTTGGTTTAAGGGGTCTAAAATTGTTCAAGTGGTATCAAAGCGGGTAGCTCTCTTGTTTGAGATTTTTTTTATCTATGAGCTAATCCTTGACCCCTGTTGTCATGGAGCACGGACACTCTCTCGTTGTTCCTCCTTACTTTGATGGGAATAACTATGCTTATTGGAAAGTAAGGATGAAAGCATTCCTGAAATCCATTGATGAGAGAGTTTGGAATTCTGTTAAGTACGGATGGGAGAAGCCCACTACTCCTATAAGTAAGTGGCAAACTTCTCAAAAAGAAGCAGCTTGGTTCAATAGCAAAGTTATGAATGCCATCTTTAATGCTGTTTCCATGGAGGAATTTAAGAGAATTTCTAATGTTGAGGTTGCTCATACTGCTTGGAAAATCCTCCAGACTGTGTATGAAGGCACAAAGACAGTTAAGATTAACAAGCTGCAGCAATTAATTTCTAAATTTGAAAGTATTAGAATGTCTGATGATGAATCTTTTGATAAATTCTATGCTAAATTGAATGATATCGTTAATTTTGCTTTTAATTTGGGTGAAATCTATGATTAACCTAAAATTGTTAAGAAGATTCTTAGATCTTTAACTGAAAATTTTAGACCCAAAGTAACTGCCATTACTGAGAGCAAGGATGTGGACTCCATCCCTGTTAATGAGCTTGTAGGATCTCTTCAGTCCTATGAGTCTGACCTACCTAAAGCTTCCAAATCTAAATCAATGGCTCTTAAGTCTGTTGATGATGTTGAGGTTGGTGGATTTGATGATGAGCTCTCTACTATAGAGATTGCATACCTTGCCAAGAACTTTAGAAACTTTCTTAGGAATAATAACAGAAAGGCAAGGGGTACAAACACTGCTGAATCTAGAAACTTTAGGAAAAATGATCCCACCAAGGTTAATAACTTTGAAAAAACCTAGAGATAAAATTGGTCAATCTTCAAACAATTCTTTGGGTGCTCAGTGTTTTGGCTGCCAAAGGCATGGTCATGTTAAATCTGAATGTTCTACATTCTTGAGGTCTAAGGGTAAAGTTATGGCTGTAACTCTTAATGATAATGAGGTTTCTGATGATGAGTCTGGATGTGACGAGAATGAAAACTTCATTGCTTTCACTGCTACTGCTGTAGTAAATGAAAGTATATTTGTTGAAGAGAACCCTTTTAATGGGGAACTCTCTGAGGATGCAGATCTTCAAGAGGCCTATAATAAACCTTGCAAAGTTGCTGCAAAGGATGCTATGAATGTTGAACTTGGCCTGAAGAAAATTAATTCTCTTGAGCTTGAAAAGAAAATTTTTCTTGTTAAATTATTTGATGCTAATGATCTTTTGAATCATGTGAAATCTGAGAACATGCTTTTGCTTGATAAAGTTAAAACTTTGGAACATAATTTATCTATTGCTAGATCTGCTAGTTTTAAACTTGATCAAATGCTGAATGTTCAAAAGTATCATTCTAAAAAATTTGGTTTAGGATATGTTGAAAGCATCTCTGTGTCTGCACCTACTTCCACGAACTTTGTTCCTTCATCTTCTTTTGAACCTTTCGTGAGTGAGGTTGTGAGTGAAACTGTTAAACCCCCTGTGAGTGAGGTTGCCCAACTTGTAAAAGTTTCACCCCCTAAGAAGATTAGGGTTGATCTGAAAGAGTTTAAACTTAAAAAGTCTACCCTTTCTAAGGATAAGATGCATGGTAAACCTGCTTGAGTTTGTCATTATTGTGGAAAGTCTGGATACATTCGTCCTAACTGTTACAAGCTTCAAGCTGCTAAGAGAGCAAACAAACCAAAAGTGTCTGTGCCTCAAGCACAAGATCCTATGGCACTCATTGGTGAATTGGTAAAGGCGTTGAACCTTTATTCCAATCCTAGAGTTGGAAATCACTCGAATGTGAATAAAAACTCCAATGCTCATGGTGCATCTAAATGGTTTTGGATGCAAAAGACTCGATCTAATTGAGTCTTTCTGACATGGTCCTTGTGCTTCTTTGCTCATTCCTTTGTGACCATTGTTCTTTGGTGCTTGTGTTTTTGTGTTTTTCTTTTTAGGACTTACATTATATTACATTCATGCATTTCATTCTAGGATTTATTTGTTTTCTCTTTTAATATATATATATATATATATAAAGGGGAAGAAAGCAAAAATATGTTTGGCACTATTTTTCTTGGTTTTGAAAACAAGATTGGTCAATTTATTTACACATAACATGTCTTGTGTACCTTGTTTAGTTTTGATGAGTTTATTTATTGCACTGGACTAGTTAAACCTTTGTAGTGCATGTTGTGTGGGAAAGATGTTTATGGTGTTTATCACTTTGTCTTAATCTTGAAGTCACATGTTATTTGATTGTCGGACTTGATCCTTTTGAGAAAGGCATAAATAACCATCTCATCACTGTTCACTAGCCAATCATGAACACCTTAGTGCATATCATAAGATTTTGTGCTCGAAAAAGTATAGCACATGCACAAAAATAACATAAGGTGTAGTCTCGATTAATTGCTTAATACTTAAAATTGGTGTGTACTATTAGGCTTGATGTCATTTCACATAATTAAAATTGGTGTGTACTATTAGGCTTAATGCCAATCCACAAAATAATGAGGCAAAATTCAAGAAATTTACATGATTGTAAGTTTATGTTCTAGGAGATGTGGGAGTTATATGATGTAACTCTTTTAGTGATAGTTTTTTTTAAATTCTGTGTGATGAGTTTTGTAGACTTTGTGATTGATTTCTATTCACATATCACCTCACATATATCTCAAGTTTTTGCTCGTTTGCACACAGTACACAAGTTACTCTTTGCTAAACACTGTACATATTATTATGTATGTTTTTGGTCTGACCAACTAAGTTTGAAAATACTTTGAGTATTATGCAAAACATTTTTTTGCTTGAGAACTTAAAAGGAGAATGGCTGAAATTTGCTTGGGAGGAACTGGGATTAATACTTGGGTTTTTGAAAAGGCATTCCATCTCATACTCATGCATTTTGTTTATCAATTCTAATGCTTTGAGGAGTTTGTGTCAAAAAGTGTTTGTCCTTTCAAAAACTGTGTTTTTTCTTTAAAAAAATTTTGAGCCTCTGCCTGTTTCGATCGATCCATACTGTTTCTCGATCGATCGAAAATGTGCTTCAATTCTTTTAAAAGTCTCGGATTGATTCGATCGATGAAATGTGATTTTCGATTAATCGAATATCGCGAATCAAGTTTTTAAAAATATTGTTCTTGACTTTTTCAAAGTCACTTTTTCAAAACTTTTCAAACCTTTTTCTCTCTCTCCGACTCGGCAAGGCTCCACCTTCAATTTTTGTTGTTTTCCTCCGAAATTTTTGTAAGGTTTTCCTCTTCTAACATCGGTAAGACCTTTTTGTCATTCCTTTTGAATTTTCTTTCATGTTTTCATGCATAAACTAATGCATTTGAGGGATATTTTTGGACTTTGCATATTTTGGGATTTTTGCTGATTCAAGCCTTATTTTGTGAAATTGATCAATGGGTTTTTATGGAGACATGATATAAACTTGATATTGATAGTTTAATTTGATCAATTTTGGGTTTTAAGAAAAATTAAAATTCTAGGGCTTGCATTTAATCCGAATTGGGGATTTTGTTCAATTAGGTTGAAATTGGCTTGTTGTTTTGATGTAATTAGGCATTATAATCTGTGTTGTGTCATGTAATGCCCAATTCATCAATTCTGTTTCAAAAATTCAAGTGGTTTTTCAAATTTTTAGGGTTTTTGTTAGAAACTCTATGCTCAAGCCAATTTTGTGCAATTGAACTTAATTTGAAATTTGCTTACTGCATTAGTACATGCATCATGACATTGTGATTGTTCATGCATCATATAGATCGTTGTTTTATATCTTTTTGTGCTTACTTGCAGTCTGCTATTAGTTTTTGTATTATTTTGGTTTTCTCTTTGTATCTTTGTCCTTTCCTTAGCACTTTGCCCACTAAGGCTCGTAGGTCTGTCCCCTCATCTACTCCTTCCCCTCCCTCCTTTGACCAAGAGAGGTTTCCAAGTGAGAAAAACTAAGAGATTTATGAAAAGCTGAACCTTAAGAGAAAGATTTGTGTTGAGCATTCTATTATTTTAGATGAGCTTGATCCTGCCATTAGGGTAAATTTTGAGCGTCGGGGCTGGTTACCTCTGTTGGATGTTTCTAATCCTCCTCCTCTAGCTACCCTGATTAGAGAGTTCTTCTCGAGCATCTCTATTCGCGTCTATAATTCCAACACTTTAGTAAAGAGTTGGATACGAGGCGTAGAGTACTCCATTACTCCTACGGTTGTGGCTGATGCTCTAGGAGTACCCTTGGTCCAGCACCTAGTCTACCCTTATGATGAGTCTCCTCTGTTGAGTGATGTCATGTCTTACATCACTAGGTCTTCTATTCAGTGGGGTTCTGATCCTAGGATCACCTTTGCTGAGATATCTGAGTTGCACTATCTCTTCTTTAGGATAGCTTGTCATTCTATCTGGCCTATTTCTCATCTTCACACCATTCCTCTCGAGCAGTGTGTCTTTTTGTATGCTCTTGTCACTGATGCTCCTAAGAGTTTTCCCCATTTGTTTCTTCGTTCTTTGAACGAAGTTTATAAGAGTTCATCTTCTTCTCATGCTTTTGTTCATCCTATTTTTATTCATAGGATTTTGCTTTATCTTGATCTTAGTGGTTTCCCTTCCTCTGAGCCCGTTCATGTGATTGCTCCCATAGGTGCGTCTTTTCTTAGATAGAAAGCTGCTCATCTTCAAGCTGGCTCTAAACACCCTAGGTCTGAGCCTTCTGGTAGCGCACCTCCTCCTTATTCTTCTACAGGTCCTGCTGGTGAGGATGTTCCTGATCCTGCTGGTGATGCTGCTGCTGCTGATGTTCCTCCACCTCCTTCTGATGACTTTGATATTCGTCGTACCTTAGAGACTGTCATGACTGTTCAGGTGGCTCATAGTCAGATTTTGGTGGACTTGCTTGACGAGATTCATGCTCTACGTGCGGACATAGCACATCTTCGTTCACCCTCACCACCTCCTTTTGATGATGGCGTGTGATTGTCCTTTGGCATTCCGTCACAAAAAGAGGGAGTAGAGTTTGACACTGTAGAGGAGTTTTTGTAGTTAGAGGGAGAGTTTTTTGTTTTGAGGAGCTAGTGGAGATGTCAGATTGTATCTAGGTGCTTCACTTTGTATATCATTGTTTTGGGGCTATTCATGTTAGGGGGAGTAACTATTTTTGGGTGTTACATTGTTTTTAATATACATGATTCTTGTTTCTTGTGATTTACTGCTTATTGATTTATATTTATGAGTTATTCATTGATATATGTCTTTATTATGTGTTGTATGAATCATACAAGAATGTTATACCTGTTTATTTAATGTTTTCTGTCACACATGCGTTTATGCGTTTGTTGAGTGTTTCAGGAATATACAGGTTGATTCAATTGAGCTGCTGTCTACACTTGCAACTGATGGATAGTAGTTAGTATTGATTTTTAGTGTTTATGAGCATTATTTTTGTAAAGGGCTTTCTACTTGTAAACTTTGAATTTTGTAATTTTGTGTTTTGTCACGGATTGCCAAAGGGGGAGTTTGTTAGGTTCTAAAGATTTAGGAATTTATGTATTTAGAACTCTAATGTGTAATGTTGGCAAACTATGATCAAAACAATATAGTTAGTCTTATTTAGGCTTGCTCAAAGTTATATTTTTTTATGTAAAGTTGGAATCGAGAGGCTGCAGATGCATTGGTGCATTTCGGCCTGGCTCGATCGATCGAAAGTTAGACTCGATCGATCGAATCTCGGGTAGAATGCTTTTTTGCAGAATTTTCCAACTCAGCCCTAACTCATTGAACATTTTGGGTTTTCTGTTTTTATCCCAAGTATAAAAGGCAAAACCCTAGCCACGTTTTTAGAGTTGCTCCTATTGTATTGTTGCTCATACTTTTATGTTTTGTGTAAATCTCTTGTGAGATCTAGAAGAGCTTTCCTTTACACAAAGCTTAGGGTTTTCTAGGTAGAGATAGTATCAACATCTTGATGATCAACTCAGTTGCTGCCATTAGAGTTTAAAGAATAACAAGCGTGGGTGCTTGTAGCTGATTGAAAAATCCAAGAAAGAAGGAGTGTGTGGATTCGGAGCTTGCACGTGGTTGTGTTAGTAAGTTCTACTGGTGGGTAGCATTAGGAAGTCGAGCAGGGAGCTTGTAAGTCCTTTTGTATGAACTTCGATTCTTTCATATAGTGGATTCAGGTTTACCTTGAGGATAACTAGATCAAATCCTCCCTAGGTTTTTACCGTGTGGTTTCCTAGGTGATCATATCATTGTGTCTTTTATATTTCCACTGTTTTATATTCTTGATATGATTGTATGTTTGTGATAACCTAGAATTGCATAAATTGACTAAGTTAATCACTTGGCTAATTAACTAGGTTAATCTGGTTGGTTTAAGGGGTCTAAAACTGTTCACTTTACAAAGCAAGTATGATACTGAGGAGGCTGGTGCAAAGAAGTATGTTGCTAGTAGATTTTTCCGTTAGCAAATGATGGATGGAAAACTGGTGGTGGATCAAGCACAAGACTTCCAAATGATCGTTGCAGAATTGAGATCCGAAGGCATAAAGATTGGGGACAATTTGGTGGTAGCTGGCATAATTGACAAACTACCACAATCTTGGAGGGAGTTCCAAAAGACTTTGCGGTACAAACAAAAGGAGACATCCTTGGAGACTTTGATCACATGCATCCGTGTGGAGGAGGCTAGAGGACAAGATGCACTAATGACACAAGAAAGCAATGGTAATTCCACCACAAAGGTAAATCTTATTTCAGCCAATAATAATATGCCCAAAACTCCTTTTCCTAGAACTAGTCAATTGAAGCCTAAAAAGAGAGCTTTTAAAAATAATAATAGACCTCAAGGAAGGGAAAACCCGAATAAAAATTACAATAAGAACCAAGGAACCCCTTCACAAAATCAATTTAATAGATCCTGTTTTATCTGTGGCAAGAGTGGGCATAATGCTCGATTTTACAAATTTCGGAAACGTGAATCTATCTCGCAGGCTAATGTAACCGAAGAGCCTTTAGTGCTATGATTACAGACATCAATATAGTGCAATATGTTGAAGGACGGTGGGCAAATTCTGGTGCTAATAGGCACGTCTGCTATGACAAAAATTGGTTCAAGTTGTACACTCCTTTTGAAGAAGAAAAAACTGTTATGCTGGGTGACTCTAGCAAAACCAAGGTTCTTGAGAGTGGTGAGATTGAATTGAAATTCACTTCTGGACGCGTGCTAACATTGAAAGATGTTCTTTACACTCCGTCCATGAGGAAGAATTTATGTCAAGTTTTTTGCTTAACAAGGCTGGCTTTAAGCAAACTATGGAATCTGATAATTATGTAATCACTAAAAATGGATTATTTGTGGGCAAGGGTTATGCTTGTGATGGAATGTTTAAATTAAATATTGAGAATAATAAAGCATCTACCAGTTCGGTTTATATGCTTTCTTCTATTAATTTTTTGCATGCTCGTTTGTGTCATATAAATAGTAGATATGTGGGAATCATGAGTAGTTTAGGATTAATTCCAAGACTGTTAAAATATTTTGAAAAATGTGAAACTTGTAGTCAAGCTAAGATTACAAAAAGGCCTCATAAAAGTGTTGTAAGAAATATCGAATTGCTTGAGTTAATTCACTCTGATTTATGTGAATTTGAGGGAATTTTAATTCGTGGAGAAAATAGATATATTATCACTTTTATTGATGATTTCTCAAAATATACAACTATTTATTTTTTGAAAAATAAAAGTGATGCTTTTGAAAAATTTCAAGATTTTTGAAAAGAAGTTGAAAATCAATTCGGTAGAAAAATAAAAAGATTAAGAAGTGATAGAGGCCGTGAGTATGAATCAAGTACATTCAACTCATTTGTTCAGTCTTTGGGAATTATTCATGAAACTATTGCACCATATTCACCTGCTTTTAATGGTGTGACTGAAAGAAATAGAACTTTAATTGAGTTAACAAATGCCATGTTAATTGAATCTGGTGCACCTTTACATTTTTAGAGTGAAGCTATTTTAACTTCATGTCATGTTTTGAATAGATTGCCACATAAAAAGTCACACACCACACCTTTTGAGATGTGGAAAGGACATAAGCCAAATTTGGGATATTTGAGAGTATGAGGTTGTCTTGCTTATGTAAGGCTTACTGACCCTAAAATGCCTAAATTAGGTATAAGAGCTACTATCTGTGCTTTTCTTGGTTATGCGATTAATAGTGCAGCCTATAGATTTTTTGATCTTGAAAACAAAATAATTTTTGAATCTAGTGATGCAATTTTTCATGAAGAAAAATTTCCTTTTAAATTGAAAAATAGTGGGGGTGGAGAAAATATTTTGTCACAATCTAGTTTTTCTACTTCACATTTACAAAATCAAGAAAATTTTGAAATGGAACCTAGGAGTAAAAGAGCTAGAGTTGAAAAGAATTTTGGTCCTGATTATTATGTTTTTAACGTTGAGGAAAATTCTCAAAATTTAAAAGAGACTTTAACATCACTTGATGCTATATTTTGGAAAGAGGCTGTAAATGATAAGATGGAATCTCTAATTTCTAATAGAACTTGGAAATTAGTAGATCTTCCACCAAGTTGTAAGACCATAGGCTGTAAATGGGTCCTTATAAAAAAGTTGAAACTGAATGGGTCAATAGTTAGGTTTAAAGCTAGATTTGTTGCAAAAGGCTTTAAACAAAAAGCTGATCTTGATTTCTTTGATACTTTTTCTCCGGTAACTAAAATTACATCTATTAGATTGTTAATTGCAGCTTTGTAGAGCTTGGACAAGAAAGCAAGGTATGTAAGCTAACTAAATCCCTATATGACTTAAAACAAGCACCTACGCAGTGGCATGAAAAGTTTGATTCCTGCATGATTGAGAATGGTTATAAATCAAATGAATGTGCTAAATGTATTTATTCTAAATCATGGAATAATTTACATGTTATTATTAGCCTCTATGTGGATGATATTTTGATTTTTGGCTCAAATATGCATGTTATAAATGAAACAAAAAATATGCTTAAAAGCCATTTTGATATGAAAGATCTTGGTGAGGCTAATTTTATTTTGGGCATGAAAATTACAAAAGCATGTGATGGAATATATCTTGATCAATCACATTATGTTGAGAAAATATTGAGAAAATATAATTTTCATGATCACAAAAGTTTAGCTACTCCTTTTGATTCTAGTGTTCATTTATTTCCTATGAATAATGATGATGAGATTTTTAATCAAAAGGATTATGCTAGTATCATTGGTAGTTTGCGTTTTGCTACTAATTGTACTAGACCTAACATTGCATATGCAATAGGATTGCTTAGCAGATTTACTAGCAAGCCTAGTAAAGATCATTGGTTAGCTATTGAGCGAGTCATGAGATATTTAATTGGTACCAAAAACTATGGCTTATTTTATAAAAAGTAATCTGCTGTGATTGAAGCTTTTAGTGATGCCGATTGGAATACTTTGTCAGGTGATTCTCTCTCTACCACTGGTTATATTTTTATCTTAGGTAGTGGTGCTATTTGTTGGAAATCTAAAAAGCATACAATAATTGCTAATTCAACAATGGAAGCTGAATTAATAGCATTAGCTTCAGCTAGTGAAGAGGAAAATTGGCTTAGAAATTTGTTATATGAAATTCCACTTTGAGAAAAGCCAATTCCACCTATATTAATTCATTGTGATAGCACTGCCGCAATTGGTAAAGTTAAAAACCGTCACTACAACGGTAAATCCAGACTTATAAGAAGAAAGCATAGTACTGTGCGATCTTATTTGAGTAGTGGCATCATAACTGTGGATTATATTAAATCTAATGATAATCTTGCAGATCTATTTACCAAGGCCTTGGCAAAAGATAGGGTCTGGAATACATTGAGGGGGATGGGATTAAAGTCCATAGAATCATGAGCTATGTATGAGGATACCCAACCCGAGGACCAGAGATCCTGAGAATTGGGTTCAATGGGAAAAACGAATCATACGATGGTCGTAAGAAATGCAGAATTTATTTTTCTTAATTATTTATTTTGTAAATAATTTTTTAATTGTTCATCCCTATGATGTAAGTGCATTTATCCTGTAATGTGGAGAGGTTGAGTAAAAAACTCTTAATGAAATTTGTAGCTCGTATGAGTGGGGTGTCAGAATTACAAGAGCATCCTTGACAAAATTTCACCTATGTGAGTGTGGGAGTGGGACCACTCCCTATGAAATTTGGACTTAATCTCAAATACACTCATAAAACTGGGATTAGCACACGGCCATAAAGTACTAGCTATAAAAGCTCATGTGAACACCTGGATCATTATGTGTGAGCAGTAATACTTTATTTCCCTTAAACAGTCATAGTTCAAGTCAGAGACCACTACTGACTCTGGAGTAGAGATTGTTGTTTCACTAAGTGAAGGTTCAATGCAGAGCACACCTTCATGATGCATAATAATCCCCCTTTGCCCGGTAATCTCTCATTTTTCGAATTTAATATTAAAATGAGTGGGGAAATGTTAGTACATTTTAAATTAAATATGTTGAAACTCAAAAAAGCTGAAGAAGAATAAAGAGATGAGTTAGAATAAAATTTGTTAAAGAAAGAGTTACTTGTATGGAAGTTAGATTAAATAAATTAAGAGAAGTTTTTTTTTTTTTTTTTTTTAATTAATAAATAACATGTAGGTTATGTGAAAGGTTGGAAGACTATATATACAGCTATGCTATGGACTAAGTTCATATCAAGAGTGAATGAAGAAAATAGTTAAAAACAAAGAGTGTTGTGTGAGAGAGTGAATTCAATAATATTCCTAAATACTTGAGAAATTTTGGGCCAAAGAAAGGTGTTCTTCTGGTAGAGCTTTGGGCTTGAACACTTTGTGCAAAAACTGTTCTAACTATACAACATTTGTTAGGCCGTTGTATCCTGGGGGAGACAATTCAAAGAAGGTCTGCATCAGTTACAAAGTTTAGCCAACCAAGGGCTTGAATCTCCTTAAAGAGAACGAGTGCCGCGCCTTAGTCCAAATAGTGTTGTGTAATTTCTCTCTTTAAATTAATAATATTCAGCATACTATTCAGTTTCTCTTAGTGTTGTTTCCATTATTATTGTGTTTGCACCAACACTTTAAATAAGAAAGATTTAGTTAAAATTTGTTATCATTATTATAAATTGGCTCCGGTGTTTGCTATTTGCATGGTGTTTTTGCTTGCCTATGAGTACATAGCTTTAAATTGTACTTGGCAGATAGTGTATCTATGTATATCTGCCAATTAAGTTTTGATGCTAACATATGCTAAGAGATCATAATCTTAATGTCTTCTCCTATTTTATTTTATTTTATTTTTTACTTTTAGAAAGTCTCAATTTATGGCATCCGTTCTTAATAATAACTCTTTTTCATTCGACTAAAAAACCAATCAGTTTTTTTATGTAGACAGAGATTAAGTTCCAAATCTCTTTTTTAACTATCGGAGATTTTACTAGTTAAGCTAATTAAAACTCATTCTCTGTCCTATTATTTGGCTTGGCAAGATCTCATATTTGTCATATTTATTAAGGTATAATCTAACTATATGATACTTAATTCTTGGGTTTTAGAAACAATTTAGTGTGATAACAATGTACTTTCTTTGTTTGACAGCAACACCATACTTGTTAACAGCATTGACATCAACAGTCCAGTTCCCCCAAGAGAGAGAGAGAGAGAGAGAGAGAGAAAACTCCACCAAATGTACCACAAATTCAGCCAATAAACTCTAGCTCAAATGGAACTTTGTCCCCTTGCAAGAGCAAAGTCAAGGTAAGGTCGTGAGTTTATGACTCACCAAGTGTTTTGTAACAAATATTTACCACAATTCAATTTGAATTATTCTAAAATGTACGTTATAACTAGAACAAATCCGGTTATCACATACATTTTCAACTAATTACAAGTCACTAAAATCCTCAAATCTACCACAAACTTCAATTCCTCTCTATTCTAATTACCACAATCGAATCCAATAACCATATACTAATAGGAACAAATCCGATAACAAATACAATGTACATAGTAACTAAACTGAATGCACATTTTCAACTAATTAGCAGTCTCCAACTGCTAAAGAAACTAGCGGTACCCGGAGTAACTTTACTTTAACCAGAGTTGAGTTGTGGGTTTAAGTTACCGCTAAAGAAACTAGAAGTACCTAGAGTAACTTTACTTTAACCAGAGTTGAGTTGTGGCCTTGTGGGTTTAAGTTTACTTTAACCAGAGTTTAAATTTTGTCTAAGTTAACTTTTTACATGTGTCAATTGGACACTCTCAATCTGTATTTTCAACCATATAGGCTTGTTTGGTAGTAGGATTTTTGTTTTTGTTTTCAAAACAATATGAAAACAATTTTCAAAAATTTGAAATTGAAACTAGTTTTTGGATAATAATTTTTATATTATCTGTGTTTGGCCCCCATTTTTAGGAACAATTTTCAAAATACTTAAAAAAAAAAAAAAAAAAAAAGGTTTGGGAGACCATTTTTATTTTTGAGATTTCTTTAAAAACTTTTTTTTAAAAAAAGTAATGTGTAGAATTTGTAGATTATTGCACTTTTTTGGATAATGATAAAGTAATAAAGCTCATGTACCTTTTTTTTTTTTTTTAATTATTATTATAATTATAAGTTTCAAATTTGAAGTGTGAGAATTTTTTTGTGATAAATATAACTTCCTTAATTTAAGAGATAGAAGAGTTTGGACAAATCTGTAGGGTCCACTATTTTGAGTGTTTTCAATTTATTTACAACTATGCCATTAAAAACATTTTTTTTTTAATCTTAAAAACATCCCTAGCCATTTTCCAAATCCTATTTTGAACAAAGAAAATATGATACAATTTTTTGAAAATTGTATTTAGAGAACATTAGTTAAACAATAAATCAAATGTAGGGCCCACCATTTTATGGATTGCAAAACAAATAAAAAAATAAATAAAAATAAATGCCCTTACCAAATAGGCCCATATATTTCCAGTTCAAAAGTTCAAACTCAAGCAATTGCAATTCTCCTCTGTTCCATTTTCAAACATAGAGTGAAAAAAAAATCCTCGTTGGCCTCTGCTTTCCTTCTTTTATGATCCTCTTGACTTGAAGGTAGTTTTCTTTCTTAATTTCTACTCTTCTATCAATATGTGTCCTTAGTTTAGATTTTTTTTTTTTTCCTTTTTTTCTAACCCATTATAATTTAATTTCAGTTTTTTTGTTTTTGATAAGTAATCTATTTTATTGCAAAATACCTACCTCCTGAATGTACAATCAAAGGTAGCCTAAAAAAGTACCAAAGATTACAGGCAAAAGAGAGCAAATAACTAAATAATATGACAGTAGTACTATCACTCAGCCCCATTAAATTTTGTATCCAATCCTTTGAAAATTAACCAGATAGCCACTTAATGAAGATCCAAAAGTATTGAATATATAGTTAAGAGTAAGATTAATAGAGGATGAAAAATAGGAATGTAAATATTACCTATTTCTTTCTTAACAGAAAGAGCAATAGGGGAAGAACACACTATGATATAGCAGTATAACAATTTACAGAGTATTTGATAGATAACTAAATTACTAACAACTTCATGAGAATCCTTTCTTCAACATGAAGACTGGTAGCTTTAGCATGAGCTCTAGAACCATTAAACAATAAAACAAACAGAACCTACCATAGTCGGGATATGGACAAAAAAGCAAAGTTGACAAATGATACTTTCAGGAAAGAAATAAGAATGTACTTAACAAAACGAAGAATCTATTAATTGAAAGAAGAGTGCTGCTGAACCTTGAGCACTATATTCTCAAGATATCAGGTAATGGCACAGCAAATAATAACATGAAGAAAAATGAACTAAAAATTCAAAAGGGAATTACGTCCCATTACTACCAAAAAAAAAACAAGGAACCCTTATGTCCTGCATCAAAGAACATTTGTAATAACAATGCAATATGAAGATCTCTATTCTAACTTGTTGATAACAAATACTTGCTACAGAAAAAGATGAACCAAATGAAGACCTGAAAATTGTCACCATTGAAACAAATATCTAACAGTATACTTTCATTAGAGCACCACACAGCAATAGTATTAAAAAGCAATACTTATCTAACAGTATACTTTCATTAGAGCACCACACAGCAATAGTATTAAAAAGCAATACTTAAAAAACCCAAGCAACAAGATCCACTTCCACAATCAAGAGTGCACACTGAGAATTCTTTTTTTCAAGATGCAACATAAAATATGCACGCATATAAATCAGTAAGGGCAATGAATGTTCTCTTCTCATAAGAAAAGTTTTTCGTCACTAGAAAATTTTAATTACGCACATAAGAAGCCAAGAGTCTATAGTCAAGGCCAGATCTGCAAACTAGCATTAACCAATATACCTCACTGATGACTTCATTGACCAATTGTTTAGCAGTCTCAATTTGCTCGCTGGTCCCATCAATCTGTAATGTCCTTTCAGTCGATGTATCACCAGGGGTAGATGCAATGGTATCACCTGAATACGAGCTCCAGTATTAGCTTGCATATTTTTAATTGTTTCTCCTTCTTTGCCAATTAGTAGACCAACCTTGTTATTTGGGATTTTCATTACAAACTTATCAGTAGCAATCTGTTCCGGGGTACCCATGAGCTCCACCATCCTAGTGGGAGAATTGGGGTTCGCATCCATATCCCGAGTGACCTGAATCTTAGCTCCAGACTGAATTTGAAGATATTTGATGGTTTCTCCACCTTTCCTAATAATAACACCAACTCTACCATTCGGAATATCAATCTTCTTACTTGAGCTTGCATTCTGGTACCCATATGAAATGGGCGGCAAAGGAGCCGAGCTCATTGTGTGTGGCTTCACATCAGGACAGGAACGAACCCAGGATTTCAAGCGGAGGCGGAGATAAGCGAAAAAAAAATTTCAAATACACATTCATATAGTATTAATAAACTATTAACCGAGAGAAATACTCAAAAATATACAATCATTTACCAACAAAAACAAAAGATACGAAACACTATTATTTCTTAAAATAATCATCTATGAAAAGCTAAGAAACACGGGTGCGTTTTAGGATTCGGATGCGGGTGCAGGACTCGGCAATTTTTGAAATAATCATCTATGAAAAGCTAAGAAACACTATTGTTTCTTCATTTATGAAAAGCTAAGAAACACGGGTGCGTTTTAGGATTCGGATGCGAGTGTAGGACTCGATAATTTCTGAAAAAATAACGTGCGGGTGCAGCGGGGTGTGACAATTAAAAAATTATTAAAAATATTTTTATTTATATTTTCTATATATTTTTACTATTAAAATATTCTTAAAAAATACATTATTATGGACTTCTAATCTAAATATGTCAAACGCAAGCAATAATATAAAAAGTTAAAAAAATTTATTCAAAATTGTAATCTATACTCTTTAAGAGGGAATTGTCAAGTATCAAATTAGAAATAAAATTATCAATAATTTTCCTTTTTATATATAAAAAAAAATTAGACAAAGTATATGTGTATCAGTTTTAATAATAGTTTATTATATTTACATATCATATAATAGATTAATTAATTTAATGACTAATAACAAAGGTAAGAAAAATCACACCTGGGGTCAAGCACACCTTCATGATGCATAATAATCCCTCTTTGCCCGGTAATCTCTCATTTTCCGAATTTAATATTAAAATGAGTGGGGGAATGTTAGTACATTTTAAATTAAATATGTTGAAACTCAAAATAACTGACGATGAATAAAGAGATGAGTTATAATTTGTTAAAGAAAGAGTTACTTGTATGTAAGTTAGATTAAATAAATTAAGAGAAGTTTTCTAAATTAATAAATAACATGTAGGTTATGTGAAGGGTTGGAAGACTATATATACGGCTATGCTATGGACTAATTTCATATCAAGAGTGAATGAAGAAAATAGTTAAAAGCAAAGAGTGTTGTGTGAGAGAGTGAATTCAATAATATTCCTAGATACTTGAGAAATTTCGGGCCAAAGAAAGGTGTTCTTCTGGTGGAGTTTTGGGCTTGAACACTTTGTGCAGAAGCTGTTCTAGCCATACAACATTTGTTGGGCTGTTGTATCCTGGGGGAGACAAGTCAGAGAAGGTCTGCACCGGTTACAAAGATTAGCCAACCAAGGGCTTGAATCTCCTTAAAGAGAGCGAGTGCCGCGCCTCAGTCCAAATAGTGTTGTGTAATTTCTCTCTTTAAATTAATAATATTCAGCGTACTATTCAGTTTCTCTTAGTGTTGTTTCCATTATTTTTGTGTTTGCACAAACACTTTCAATATGACCTGCGTAAACTACTTCATTTATATGTCATGCATGAACTGTATTAATTAGTACAACTTTGATCTGGTCAATAAATTATTGCACCATAATCTTGAATTTTAGCTCTCGGTTTTATCAGTAAATTTTTCAGATAAAGGTACTAGAAACAGAAGAATAGATATACCACATCTCTTACTCTGACTTATACGTAGATTATTAACCAATAATATCATTTAAAAATACGTGGAAAATTTTTAAGTTCAACTTCTTCACGTTGCCAACATACTATTACAAAGAGCAATACCACTCAACTTCTTCACGTTGCCAACATACAATTACAAAGAGTAATACCACTCAATCCGACGACTCCGGGAGTTGGATGCAGGTTCCCAACTCTATAACCTGACCCCAGCAGGTTGGTTGTCGGTTTTCCATTTCAAAACCCGTGAAACCTGACCTGAACCAAAAGTTGTAACCTTTCCGGACGAAATTTAGTGAGATCTCATCGAGATTTGTCAAGATTTGGTCCAGATCCTTTGAGATTTGGCGAGATCTCGCCGTTATCCGGACGAAATCTCGCTGGATCCAGCCAAATATCGGCCCCAGTGATAAAACCTGAGACCAACCCAACATAACTCAAAACCGACAAGACCCAAACAAAAAAAAAATCCGACCAGATCATTTAGGTCAGTTTCGAGTCATATTTTCCTCCACCCAAATCATTCAGGTCAAGTCCGAGTTGGGCATAATCCTGACTCAGCCTAACCTGTGAACAGTCCTAGACAGCTTGGATTTTAAATGTGACTCTTATACGCTTCACCCATACTATATATATCCTCATTATCCACAAAATTGTAAGGAGACTATTCAGAATAAAATCCTAGAGAGGTTTCTTCAACACCCACCATTTTAGAGAGAATTACTCATCCTTAAGTGAGAATTCCTTTGTAGTTTCTTCTCCTCCTCTCTCCCATTGTTGTACCTTGAGAGGAGATTTGTACCAAAATACAATCCACACATATTCAAAGTGTAGAAGTGTTTTAGAGTTTAGGAAGCAGTAGGTATTTGCCAAAAGAAGCCGGTAAGGTTTGGCGGTGCAAAGTTAGTATTGCGGGATTCGGATAACTAGTGAAGATAAGACTGAACAAGAAGTCTGTTGGTAGCTAGAGCTTGGGAGGCTCAAGTACTTTGGGTAAATTAGGCTTGGTGAGTCTTTTTGATATTTTTGTACTCCAACTTATTCACTAGTGGATCATTTCGACTTGGAGGGCCGCAAAGAGATTTTTTGCCGAGTTCTTCGATTTCCTCTTCAATAACACGTCTAGGTGTTATCTTAAGTTTGCATCTCTCTTCTCTTACTCTTTGTGATTTACATTTATTGTGTAATGCCTATATTTATGCACTAGAGTAGTTTCGGTTTATTGTGCTTCATTTACTCTTGTTTTGCACTTAAATAAATAGAGTAAAAGTAATTTAGCCGTAAGTTTAAAATTGGGGGTCTAAACAAGTTATAGTGTTTTACACTATTTAAGCTTTCAGTAGCAAATCTATTTAAGGATATTTTGAGGAAGCAAATTAATTTAAATTAAACATGTCCTACAAAAAGCAAATCCAAAA
Source organism: Quercus suber (assembly GCF_002906115.3). Taxonomy (NCBI): domain Eukaryota; kingdom Viridiplantae; phylum Streptophyta; class Magnoliopsida; order Fagales; family Fagaceae; genus Quercus; species Quercus suber. The sequence goes on from NW_027069521.1 coordinate 693,479, forward strand.
AATAAAAATAAAAAGAAGACTATGAGTCTATTTGGATAGGCTATTTTGAAAACTGCGTTTTAAAAATGTGCATTTTGAAAACTCGGGGGGTGTTTGGTATTGTTGTTTAAACAACAGTTTTCAGTATTTAAACAACATTACATGTATTTCTACACATTTTTTCACACATATTTCCACAAAACAACAACAATGTTACTAGAAATCTCTTACCAAATAGGTCCTCGATTTTGAAAGCCACAATTAAACGTTTGGTAAAACTTGTAAAAATTGCAGTTTGAAAACTATAAATTTTTTTGTTGTGGATGAAAATTACCAAAAGGAACTTTTTTTTTTTTTAAGAAGAAATACCAAAAAAGACTTAAATTTGATGTTAAGGATATATTGTCATTTTAAATGTAGTCTGTGCTAAACATGATAACACAGTTACCAAGTACCCTCACTTCCCTTGTGCAGCCGTGCTCCACAACAAAGCTTTTTATTATAGAGTATTAGGGCCCATTTGGTAATGTTGTTCTAGTAACGTTGTTTAAGTGTTATGAAAATACATGTGTGTGAAAAGAGTTGTGAAAAATGTGTTGTGTTGTTTAAACAACACAACCAAACAAAGTATATGAACATAAATTTCACTAAATATTTGCGTTTGAGGCAAGGAGAAATACAAATCCTCATCCATCATCCAACCTATCCCATAAGATAAATAATTGGCATATTGCATCTTAAAATGGGAAAATAATCTACATGTTTGTTTAAACAACACAACCAAACAAAGTATATGAACATAAATTTCACTAAATATTTGCGTTTGAGGCAAAGAGAAATACAAATCCTCATCCATCATCCAACCTATCCCATAAGATAAATAATTGGCATATTGCATCTTAAAATGGGAAAATAATCTACATGTTTGTTTAAACTACACAACCAAACAAAGTATATGAACATAAATTTCACTAAATATTTGCGTTTGAGGCAAAGAGAAATACAGGTCCTCATCCATCATCCAACCTATCCCATAAGATAAATAATTGGCATATTGCGTCTTAAAATGGGAAAATAATCTACATGTTTGCTTATGCTTACAGTAAGCTTACTGGTAAATCATCATCATAAAATGCAAATATAAATTTTGGATGACGTGTAGATTTATTTTCAAAATTAATCACATCAGAGAGGCATACTTATTCATTCCTGGCAGCTCATATCCCCAATGCTATAATAAATTGAGTGGAACTCTGAAGTACTTAAATCGTAATTGATTCCAAAGCTTCATTTGTTTGCATCTCAACTTCAAGCTTCTATCATCAAGTTTGTGTAATTGCCACATGGTATGTATGATCACATTAACTGTATTCTCATAGTGGTTAAGTTATTCGCAATAACAAAAACAAACAACAAACTAGGTAAAATTCATGTGTGTAAATCTTAAAAGCTAGAATAATCTTGATAGTTCTATTCCATCTATTCCACCAGAATTGTCTGTGGATCCCCAAAATATACCACCCTCGCTAGCACTACCATCGCCTCCAGAAGTATTCATAACACCATTGCTGCCATTGCCGCCACCTAGTAGTCCTTGCACCAATGTCTGGCCCAAACTCTCTGAAATTCCTTTAATTGCCTGGTTCAGCATACCATTTCTTTGCCTATTTCCAATAGGCCCAACAGATCCGTAGGAACCCTGGTGGGCATAGTTCACATGATTTTGCACAGGATACCTAGTTTGAAACTGAGGACCAGCTCTTGGAGCCATATAGTTTTGCATGAGAGGTCCTGTTTGTGATTGATTTCCAAGAACCTGATAATGAGGACTAGCTGGAACTATGCAGTTTTGGGTTAGAGGAGGTCTTGGATTTGCTGTAGTACAGCCCAAATGAGCATCAAAATCGCACAAGCTACATCGATAGTGCCACTGTTTGACCCCCAGCTGCTCCATACATATATCGCATGAGAAGCTTTTGTTATCATCAGGAGATGAGAATGTGAGATTGAGCTGCTCCATACATAATGGCATGGAAGCACAAGTAGTATGGAGATCGATGTTGCTCAATCCACAATGGTAGGAAAAGCTATTACCTTCCTTCCCACATGCATCACAGTTGACTAATCCTTCTGGGTATAAAGGTTTTGGGAATAGAGAAAGGATATGGTTTTGGTCAAATGGGTGAGTAATTTGCTGAGGCAATCGTGAACATGAGATATGGAGGAAGAAGTTGCAGAATGTGCAACAGTAAATCGATCCAGAGGCTCAAAGTTTGCAGACTGAACACAAGGCTAAGTTTAGGGTCTGTCGTGGCAGATAGTTGGAGAGCTGTAATGGATATTGGTGGCTGAAATGGTGAATTTCAGGTTCAGGTTATCCATTCATTATACCCTTGTAGCTCACTTTTTCTCCTACCACTTTCTCTTTCTGATCTCTCTGAATTGGTTTGTGCAATTGAAGTATTAAACTCATATAGTGCAAACCAAGCTTATAATGTTGAGTCTAGCGAGCTAAGTCAACCAATAATGTGATAGACAGAGTCAATGTCAACTTCTATTATTGGCAATGAGGGTGTTGAATTTGCCAATCAACTTCTGAGCTGGGTGGAATGGAAGTTCGATAGTTAATTGTAGGTAGCTAATTATTAAAGGCATCTATAGTGGCAATTTGGGGGGATATTGTAGTATATAGTAGTAAAAAAATATATATTATAAACACAATTTGCAATTAGATGCTGAGTTCATGAGTCTTAAGAAATCAAAATGAATTTGTTTAGGCAGCCCAGTATAGGTTACTCTACATTCACATTCACATTGTAGATAGATGATATCCTAACTACATATTCTTGTAATACCAATATGCCATATAGGCGTTTCCTGTGCGATGCTAAAGCTTAAAAAAATCTACAAAATATCTAAAAGCATTTAAGCTGTTGTAAAAGCAGGAGTGTTGATGACAATCTACAAATCTACAACATATCTAAAAGCCAAAGCATAACATTCATTATTGCTATGGTCCTATTGAGCCACATCAAAGTAGCATTTCTGTCCTGTTCGGTCCACTCATTCCACTTCAATCAATTTGGTCCATTTCAGTCTACTTCAGTCCATTTTAGTTCACTTTTGTCCATTCGGTCCATTTTGATCCATTGGTCTATTTCGGTCCACCTTTTCCATTATGTTCTCTCTCTCTCTTCTTCAATCTTTCTTGCAACTCTACTTTATATTGATGAATTTTTGTGTTTTTTAATATCTTTACTTTGAATTGATATGTTTTGGTATTGTGTTTTTTGAGTTCCTCACACAACTCTTCTCTCACTCCCCTTTATAGTTTTGGTTTGATTTTTGTTTGAATTTATTTTAGTTTGGAAGTGAGAATTTTAGTTTATATCAAAACACAATCTACATGGCTATATATTTGAATGTGCTTATCAATTATTTAAACTAGTATGTAACCCCGTGCTACCGCACGAGACTGGTTAATTATAATGATGCTATTGGCCAATTTTTTTGTTTTTGTTTTTTTGGGTTTATCACACGGATGATAGAATTAAATCAAACAATGAAAAATATATATTGCATTTTATTATTTAAGTAATGCTATTGGTCTTTATTTTTTTTTTTTTTTTGGTTTATCATACATAGGATAGCATTAGATAAAACAACGAATAAAAAAAAAGAGAATATTGCATTTTATTATTTAAGTGATGCTACAGTGAAGAAAAAAGAGAATATTGCATTTTATTATTTAAAATATATAAAGGGACATTCAAAAATAAAAACTGATAATTGAGCTTGGAATCTTTTTGGAGGTGCTAATGAAGCGCTAATGTATGAGAGTGTGAAGTAAGGAAGAGTGAGATTGAACATTGTGTTTGAACCCGACCTTACTCTAAAAAATCTGTAAGGAGGAGGAGAGGGTAGTGTGTGGATCTAGTTGGTAGAGGTTGAGAAAGGAGAAGACATAGGATGACGATATGGAATTAGGAGGAGATGATATTTTACTTTTGAGAAATGATACGTCTACAACATTTTTACAACATTTCTACAACAAATCCTAAGTGGCAGGTTGTTACTGGTTATTATTGTTGGGGCAAAAAAGTAATCTCAGTGTTAGTTTCAAATTTGAACTAATAACAACTAACCACATGTGATTTGTTGTAAAATTATTGTAGACATAGCATCTCTCTTTACTTTTATAGTCTTTCTCGTTGGACTCCTTGATTTTAGTTGTGGGATTAGAAGAGCTCCAGACTCTATTGAGATCACCCATAAAAGTGTGCAGGTGAGATGTTATTGCTTAGACCAATGAATATTATCATTGTGGTTTTCTTGGCTTCCGTGTTAAATGTTAATGCATCATTTATTTGGGCAAAAAAATTAGAAAATTTAGATAAGATACATGACACAAAATTAGAGTCCAATTTATAATCTCCATAAAAATGTGCAAGTAAGATGTTCTTGCTTAGGCTAATGAGCATTATCATTGTGGTTTTCTTGGCTTCCGTGTTAAATGTTAATGCATCATTTATTTGGGCATAAAAATTAGAAAATTTAGATAAGATACATGATATAAAATTGGAGTCAAATTTATAATCTAATTAGATTTTTTTTTTTTTTTTTTTGNGTTATCAACTTCTTCACAACTTAAAATTATTTAATATAAAAGTGGGGATATATATATGGTTTGGTATATTTTTCCTTTTTTCTTACCGTATGGTTTCTTGATGTATTTATTCCTTCTCATACTTACCTTACCCATGATACTTGCATGTATGTATTTGCCTTCTTCTTTTTGTTTTTTCATAAAATTCCCTTCTTTTTTTTTTTTTTTTTTTCATCAAATTGAATATGTTTTGTGTGCGGGTTTCCTTTTGGTTAAGTTATTTTCATTAACTTTGATCTAATTTATATGCTTATTATGGTCTTCAGAATCAATTGTATATCTTCCACGAAATCTAACAGATTAATTTTAACAAAAATCTTATTCACTTTTTGAAAGATCTGTTTTCCAATATGTGTAGATCCCATAAGTAGCTATGAGACCAAGATTTGAGCATCCAAAACCATGATAACGAACATCACTCCACAAAGAATGGAGATAGAAAATTGATTAAATATAAAAAGGGTGATGTAAAAAAATGGATATTTAAGGTGATTTGAAATCTCCATAACTTCGCTGCCTCCCCCTTCTTGTCAAAGTTAATTCAATTTTCATGTGAATCTCTTTACTTTAACTCTAATTCTATATTTGTTTTTTAATGTTTAGAAATTAATATTGTTTGTCTCTTCAAAAAAAAAAAATTTAATATTATTTGTAATTATTGAATTCAGAGTTTCTTTGTGCCTATATATTTATGTGTGTGTTACAGTGAATTTTGCTTTCATTTTTTTTTTTTTATATATATAAATTTGGGTAGTTTTAATTTGTAAATTCGGGATGATTGCTTGGGGTTAAAGTAAAAATATTAGGTCAATTTTAATAATAATTCATGCAATAGTAGGGTGTTAGATGTTGATATTAATTTTATGCTTATTTACATGAATAAACATAAACATCTTAGCATGTTTAGTGTTGATATTAATTTGACACTTTGAGATGCAAGCGCTTCATTATAATTAAATATGAATGTTATTATGCCGGTATGCTATAATTATTATTTGTTGTTCCTCACCCTTCCTCACTTTAATTGTTATTTGAATAAGTAAAAGTTATATCTTAGTTCAACTGGGTATAACATTTCTCGTCAATCATTAATTAGTGTTTCTCAATAAAATTATTCATGTTATAAGTTTATGACCAAAACTATACAAAGCCTAGCCGTTTACTACTAAAAGCTTTTAGAAATTTAAAACTTGCCATAATCTTTAAAATATTTTTACTATTTTATTTGTTATTAAATTTAATTATATTATCAAAAAATATATATTTTAAAATTTATATATAATTCTTTGGGCAAGACTTAGGTACAGTACTTAGGTATTGTTCTTTATGTTCTCCTCTTAAAATGCTGCTATATGAATTTTTTCTCATAGGATAGAAGTGTATTTTTTAGTTAAGTAGTTATATGGCTGAATCTTAAGAGGAGAATCTAAGGAATAACACCTAAGGTACTGTATCTAAGTTTTGTCCTAATTCTTTTATTAATTCGTGCATTGCACTGGGTTGGGCTTAGAAACGTTAATTATTGTTTTTTACTTTTTGTGGATAAAGTATCAGATGATAGCTAATATCTATTAATATTAACTTAAACTTAATTAAAAAAAAAAATCTAATTTAGATAACGTCAAAACAAAAAAAAAAAAAAAAAATTAGGACAAGTAACCAAAAAAAAAAAAACTAATATATATATATATATTTTTTTTTTAAATAAAGATAAATTTTGCCAAAAAATAAATTACAAATTCAAATCCATTTAAGTTTGAAGAAAAGCATACATTTTTTTTTCATGATATTGACAAGAAATAAAATACGGAAAAAAAAAAAAGAATAAATCATCTTATGCATTTTGAAAACAAACATATTTATTGTACTCTTTTAATAAGTTATTACTTTATATATATATATATATATATATGCACATACATTTTATAATACCTTAGTTTCACACAATATGAATCTATTATATAACTTAAAAGTAAAATATTATTTATTTTTATTTTCCATTCTATTATTTAATGTTAAGTAAATTAATATAAAATAAAAAAATATTTACATATGAATTTTAATTAAGCCGTGTATCGTACAGGCATAATGCTAGTATTTAATGAATTTGGGTTTTTTTTTTGGACAAGTTCAAAAATTTTAGGAACCAATTAATATAAATTTCTATATTTTCTAACTTTTTTATATAAAAATTTTTAAGGAGTCCAAATTTTAAAATTTGAGGGGAGCCGGTAAGTATATATTTCTTCAAACTTGTAATTTTTCCCCAAACTTTAATAGGTAGCTCCATGTAATTATAACAAGAGTAGACGGTCTAGTCTTGTTATAATTACAAGGAGCTACCTATTTTTTCAGATCTAGTATTGAAAGTTTTTATTAGAATCTAACTAATATTTTTAATTTTTCCCATAAACTTTTCTTCCATATATACCTGTAAATTTTAGCTTGAACAAATTAATCAGAACTTATAGTGAATCCATTCTACCACACAATTGTTGGAAAATCTGGTTTTGCATCTCATAGAAAACACACAAGGGAAGCAACAATCATGAATTTACTTCATTCATGAGAGATAATATGTAACCTTGAATTCTAGAACAAAGAATAGAAAACGTACCTTGATACAGTGAAATTCAAAACAAAACATCAAAAGTACTTGGGAACACTTTTAATCTTCACTCTAATTCCACTAATGCCCAAAAAGTGTGGTCTCTTAATCAGTACAAGGGAGAGAATAAGAGAGTGGCTTTCCCTCCCTTTATAGTGTTTAAATTTGTAGTACCATGAAACAAAACACCCTCCTTTGGGATTGCGAGGCTTATACGCCAAAACGAGGTGCTTGTTCACACTACTTTAAACGGGTAAGTTCAATCTTGTAGTACCATGAAGTAAACATCCTCCTTTGGGATCGCGAGGCATATACGCCAAGACGAGATGCTTACCCCACACCACTATGAACCGATAATGGAGGCTGTAAGATCCAACCCTTGTATCTCTCTCGCACTAGAAATTTTGAAACAAGTGGATTGTCCTGAAATCATTGTGATCTTATCACAATTTTAACCCTACACATCAAATGTGTTTAATTGTTTAAATTCGATGTGATGTTACTAAGTCACGTCACTATAGCGTAACGAACATTTGTGCAATCACAAAGAAGTTTAATCATGTAATCTGTGAAGTAAATACCCTCCACTTGGAATGCAAGACTCGAAGTCAAGACAACGTATCTATTCACATTACAATAAACTTAACAAAAAGGTTATTTTAGCATTTCCACTCGTTATTTGGGTTTTTCTTAAATAATTGTGATCTCATCACAACTAATAACCTTGCACTTGATAAAGACTCTAATCTCATTAGTATCACTAACTAAAATGGAAGTCCTAAACTATTTAGGATTTCTTAAACACTAATGAATAAAAAATTAGTTATATAGAACTCTATCCTTAATTTACTAGATAAAGTATTCTAATCTCATTAGAAACTATATAATTTTAATTAGAATTTTAATCTCATTAAAAACCTCTAATTAAAATAAATTAAGGACTTTTAATCATAAAACAATTTAGGACTAAGAGTTCTATTTAACTACTATAAAATTAATCACATAGCTTTGCTTTTTATCAAAGTTTTAACACTTAGTCAAAAACAAGTGAAAATTCAAAATTCAGTGCCTTCGATCGGTCGAACCTTTTACTCGATCGATCGAAAAATGAAGAAATTCATCACTTAGCTTCTACCTTGTTCGATTGATTCTCGAATCCTGTTCGATCAATCGAAAAGTACATTCGATCGGTCGAAGAGAATTATCAATCGATCAAAACTCGCATAACTGAATTTTTCAGAATTTTCCAAGAATTGATTTTGACATCGTCATTGCTTTCTTCCATCAAAAACACCTTTTGATTTTATCAACGAATATTTACAGATCAAACATTAAGGTTTTCAAGATCATTATCAAGAACCCTAATAATGCTAGAAACCTTGAAAACATAATCCTAATCTTATTAGGAATTAATTTCATAATCCTAGCATTAATTTCGAAAGGAACATCATGTGAAAATCTATAATTTAGATTTATATACTCACATGAATTCACGTATATATATCACTAGACTAACAGTACATGTTCATTATTCAAGAATGAAAGCTATTCATTCATACATGCAGGTCTAGCAAAATCAAAAGGCTTTATAATAAACATGTAAAAAAAACATGCTAATGGCAGATTGAAAATGCCACATGGGTCCACGAAATCATGCAAAGATATACATCTATATCCAACCGGTGCAATAACCAAATGCACGCACATGACAGTTATTTCAGTTACATTCAATAACTATATCCAAACAACAAATCATCTAGAAGTTTATGGCCAAGGATAAACTTCAATCTATATATTACATATATAAATCATGGCATATGAATTCCAACGCTAATAACATAGAAAGCAAACTGTGCAATCTATTACAGCGTTTGTTCAGTAGATTCGCTCCATGAAACTTAAAGACACTATCTAATTATCTTGCACAGTAATTTGAGTTTCATGAATCTTGATTAAAGAAATACATAAATTCATGAAACCATGATTATCAAAACATTTCAGACCCATAAGTAAAACAAATATCAAGCCAATGGTTTCCGAATCAACAACCAATATATCACATATATTAATCACAGCAGTTTCAAAACAAAATTATGCATAAACTTTACTATTGAAAATTAAATCACCAAGAAAACTATTTTCTTTGATTCTAAAAACTCAATCACATGTTATACAAGCATGATATTGAAAACCGCTCTGATACCAATTGTTGGAAAATCTAGTTTTGCATCTCATACAAAACACACAGCGGAAGCAATAATCACGGATCTATTTCATTCATGAGAGATAACACGTAACCTTGAATTCTTGAATAAATAATAGAAAGCGTACTTTGATGCAGTGAAATTCAAAATAAAATATCAGAAGTACTTTGAGAACACTTTTAATCTTCACTCCAATTCCATTAACACCCAAGAAGTGTGATCCCTCAATCAATACAAGGGAGAAAATAAGAGAGTGGCTTTCTCTCACACATACACACCATTTCACAATGATTGCTCTTTATCATGTTACGTACAAAATTCTGTATGTTTATCTCTTTATATCTAACTGATTATCTAATTAGGCTAGCCTTTTGGGCATTTCCAATTGGGCTTCAGTGTGTGGCTTGGAGTGGGATCAAAAGAGACCAATAAGACACTAGTTCCAATAGGCCTTAGGCTTTTCTGTTCACTATTGACAAATTTAAAGTTACCATTAACTATATTTAATATCACTATATAAATATAGTTGCACTCTAGGCCTTATCTATAAATTTTATTCCAAGACTTTATTATACATACAACCCCTTCATAAAATATTTGTAGTAATACAAAGTCATGAATGTAGACTGCCACTTTAAAGATTACTATATCTTAATCCTTAAATATCCGGTATAATCCTTTAAATTATTCATCATATATTTATAAAATCCAATTCTATAAATATATATTTTAGTAACTCCTTACTAAAGTGGTTGAGCCTAACTCTCTGAATAACCAAACACATTAAACTTATCTCAAATGAATATTTTGTATTTCCGTTAAGAGACTATGACTTCCATCTTAAGAATATATGTTTCATCAACACTAAATGTGGTTGCCTAACATACTGAGGTTTTGATCGTGTCTTATAGATCTCATTATTGATATATCAAAGCAACCTACACTTCATGATCAAGTCCATTATTCTCTTAGGATTAAGAGTTCATGTAAATAGAAGTCGTGAGATTTATTATTCATTTGACAGTCATTAAGAGAATAATAAATTTCACAGCGGTCTAGTTCAATATGTCTTAACTCTTAAAACATATCAACACACCAACTAGAAGTCTCCACTTCCATTATCAAAACAAATCATCTTAGTTGATATATTATAGTCTTCGCAGATGAAATGCTCAATTTCATTACCGGCTACTAACTACGTTTTGAGTTTACAAAAAACTTGTGATTTATATCTTTTGTGACTAAATCACATACAATGCATCTCATGGACTATGATAATGTCCCATTAATTCATTTATAGATAATCTCATATAATAAAACAATTTAATTATTTATGACATGTCAATAAATTAAATTTTAGAGCATAAACCCCAACAACAATTTTGCCCTCAAAGAATTAAAATCTGAAAATCATATAGTGGGCAAGAGTGGATGAAATAAGAATTTGACAATTAATAGCTGTAAAAGAATCAAATATAAAATTTATACAAATAATAGGGAAAGGTTTTTCAAACTCGAGTTGATTGCAAGAAACAAATATGTTCTTTGGTAATTGACACTAGAAGTTGTATAAATGCAATATCTAAGGATGCAATGCAAAAATTGGAATTAAAAGTAGAGCCACTCCTGAATCCTCATTATGTCGCATGGGTCACAAACACAAAGTTGAAGGTTGATAAGCAGTGCGTAGTCACCTTTGAAATTGACAAGCTTAAGGAGACTGTTATGTGTGATATGCTGCCCCTTAAGCCTTTGTCACATAATTTTGGGTCGCAAGAAGTGCACTCTTACATGTGCAAGAGACATGCCAAACTTGAAGTTAAAGAAGAGTTCCTTCCTTATTCATAAAATTGTACCTTCTGATGTCATTCTTGGTCTAACTCCCAACTCGACAAAGTTGAGTTATTTTTAGAGGGGAGAATTGATGGCGGAATCATAACATGGTTAAAGAAATGATATTTTCTTTGGAAGCCTAAGGCAAAGGCAAAGCCCAAGAATAAGTATCCATGATATTTAATTAGTTTTTTATATTTTATTTGGTTACTCTTGAGTCAAGGGTATTCTAGTAATTTTACAATTGTTGGGTATGACCCATAGTTATAGGCTATGAGTTTTATTAACGAGTCCTATTTAATTATGGGTCTTTATGTATGAGTTTTGGTTTAATTTATTAGGGTTAAATAGTAGTACTTGTACTATTAGGAATCCTAATACCACTAGTACACTCAGGTAGCATTTGATACGTGGGAATCCACATTACTCCTAATATCTAGATTCTTGAGAATGTGATGTCTTGCAATCTAGATACCTAAAAATGTAACTATTCCTATGTTTGGTTTAATTGGGAATCTAATAAGATTTTTAGGAACATGAGATTATAATGTTTAGTTTATTCTTAGGAATTTTAACTGAATTATTTATTTTTCCCATTCTATCCTTAGATTTGTAAATCCAATATAAGTCTTTTTAAAAAAATATTAATAATCGAGTTCAATAATAATAATAATAATATTCTTCCTCTAAATTAATAATGAAAAACAAAATAAACTATAAATTATGACAAATTCATTAAAATTGGAAGAAAAGATAAATATATCAACAAAGTTGTCTATCCAGTTTATGTTGTTTCGACAGGAAGAGACAATGTTATTTTGGTGGGAAGAAATGAAGACAAAGGAAAAGATATTGATGATTTGTTTTATATTTTATCTCAAGTGCTTAAATGATAAGGGAAAATGGTTAAAATTGTCAATTTATTAAAAAAAAAAAAATACAACTTCTTTTAAGTTTGGAAATCTGGATATCCACCTATTTTAAAGGGAATCCACATTCTTACTTAAAGGAGGTTAAAGGGGGAATCCAAATTCACTAGTGTGATATGCAACTAAATATGAGAATCTTTAAATATTCCTGAGAATCCTAAAATATTACCTTGTACCAAAGGTCACATCAATGTATTCAAAGAGTAGAATGAGTATATGTATATGGTGCTCAATGTATTCAAGGAGTAGAATGAGTTGATTAATATGTATTCAAAGAGTAGAATGAGTATATGTACATGGTGCTCAATGTATTCAATGAGTAAAATGAGTTGATTAATAAAATTAACTGTTTTGAGCAATAGGCACATAAGATTACTGTTCACACAGCCCCTAAACAGCCCTAAATCTCTCTAATTTTTCTTCTTTTCTAGCCTTAAACCCACCACAATTAAACGTTAGGCAAATCCCTAATTTGTCCTACATCACATTCACCCCTAAACAGCCCTAACTTCTCTCTAATTCTTCTTCTTTCCTAACCCTAAACCCACCACAACTAAACGTTAGACAAATCCCTAATTTGTTCTACATCAGTTTCACCCCTAACATGCTATAAGCAATTACACACGTGAAATGTTAAACAAATCCCTAATTTGTCCTACATTACATTCACCCCTAACAAAATATAAGCATTTGTTATTAGTTTCTTCCAATATTTCAATAATTTTTTTAGCAAAAATTTGTGTCCAAAAATTTGTATCAGTAAGTTTTTTGTCAAAAATTTGTAATATCTTCAGTATTTTATTTTATAGATAAAATCAAAAGGCAATAAGAGTGTGATTTGAACATACTATGTATATGTTCTAAAAAAATTTAAAAATTGTATGATATGGGGATTGATATATAGGCATGCTTCACACCTACTCAAGAATCCAAATATCGTTTTGATAAAATAAGAATGCAAATATTCTTCCATCATTTAAAAAAAAAAAAACAGGTTGAATTTGGTCATGTAGTGACAAGAGTGGATGAAATAAGAATTTGACAATTGACAGCTGACAAAGAATCAAATATAAAATTTCCACCTTTCAACTTTCCAAAGCATTTTAACCATCAACATTGTTGCACTAACTTATGGTATGTGGCATAGGCAAAAAAGGAACATTCACATTATCACACTAATAAATTATGTCTCACCCAAAAAAATTAGTAATAATAATCACACCAGCTAATAAACATGTAATAGGAGAGAGGTCATCAAAATTATGAGCTCGTGGGCGTAGGCAAGCAAAAACACCACGCAAATAGCAGATACCAAACCTAATTTTTTTTTTTTTTTTTTGGTGAACGAAAGAATTTTACAATTAACAGCTGAAAAAGAATCAAATATAAAATTTCCACCCTTCAACTTCCAAAGCATTTTAACCATCAACATTGTTGCACTAACTTATGGTATGTGGCATTGGCAAAAAAGGAACATTCACATTATCACACTAATAAATTATCTCTCACCCAAAAAAATTAGTAATAATAATCACATAAGCTTAATAAACATGTAATAGGAGAAGTCATCAAAATTATGAGCTCGTTGGCGTAGGCAAGCAAAAACACCATGCAAATAGCAGATACCAAACCCTTTTTCTTTTCCGTTTTTTTGTTTTGTTTTTGGCGAACACATACCAAACCTAAATTTAGGTTTGGTATCACACTAAATTTATTGTTAAATTATACCTTGTTATCACACTAAATTGTTTCTAAAACCCAGGAATTAAGTATCATATAATTAGTTTATACCTTAATAAATACTAGCCTCAGCACGCAATGAGGCTCTTTTTTTATTTTGAGTTTAATGTAATTTTTCAATTTGAATTTATCTATTGTTAATGAGGTTACACAAGAAAGAATTTTTAAGAAACTAAAATTTAGAATTTGAAATGGAGTGAATGCAGGAGTGGCTTGATGCATTTAGGGGCATAAGACGAAATTTGATTATTTTGTTTTAGATGCAAAATTACTACTAATTAACATGAATTATGTAGAATTTTTTCTTTTTTAGAAATTTTATAGACAGAAAAAATTTGACAAAATTTTTCATACTTGTTGATGTGGCAGATTGATAGTAATAAATAAAAGAGTAATGTTAGTGGTAGACTTAGATGAGAACTAGTAAAAGTTTGCTAACAAAACTCTTATCATTATTCTTTTTTTTTTTTTTTTAGAAGTGCAACATTCGCAATATTTTTTACAACAAATCCTAGGTTTTAAGTTACTTTTTGTTTTCTATTTGAAAATATCACTATAGTTATTTTTTTTGTCATCAATAAGAGGTTGTAATAGTCTGCTACTTAGCATTAGTTGTAAAAGTATGGTGAAAAATATTGTGGACATTGCATTTTTCTCTATTTTTATTTGTTTTCCATCTGGTAAAAAAATATTATTTTATTTATTGATTATAAATAACCCTATTGGTTAAAATTTGGGGGCCTTTTTTTTTTACTTGGAGCCTTAGGCGACCTCATCTCTTGCTCTACCATTCAGCCGGCCCTGAGTGAACGACTGGTTTAATGTTTGCTACTTTTTAGGAAAAAATGTATCAAACATGTGTAAGGTATATTTAAGTAGAAAGTGTGCTAATTTTTAGAAAAAAAAAAAATTTATCAGGTAGTTTTTTTTTTTTGGTTGAATTTTAATTTTAACCCCATTTAAAAAAAAAAAGGATTATCTAATTAAATTAGGGGTATTTTTAACATTTTTTAAAACCATAACTAACTTTCTAAATCCTTTTAATATATAGAGGTGACAAATATGAAATCTTTATTGCCTAGCCAAATTCTTCTTAAAAAAAATTGCCTAGCCAAATAATATGTTGACGACATTAAGATTATGAGCTCTTACCATATGTTAATTAGCACCATAACTTAATTGTCAGATATACACTGTCTGCCAAGTACCATTTAAAGCTATGTACTCATAGGCAAGCAAAAACACTATGCAAATAGCAAACACCGAAGCCAATATATAAAATAATGATAAGAAATCTTAACACATTTTGACAAACAAATTAATGAAGCTATGTGTTTAAGGTTTATTAAAAGCATAACAACACGAGATTTCTAACAAAAGCTGAACTATCATTGTATCAAGTTTCATCACTCAGATTCTCAAAAAATTAAAAAATAAATAAATAAATAAATAAATTAGTATCATCACTGCATGCTCAAATGCCCACTGGTTCTCCTTCCGAACTTGTTCTTCTTCTTCTTCTTCTGGAGTATAATCGTGAAACATCTTGCGAATTTCTGGTACACTCTTTCCCTCCATCATGTCTGCCACAGTCTTGCAAATTAAATCCAAGAGTCCCTTAATGTTTAGAAAGTTGGCCGCCTGAAAATAGGAGTAACATCCACCAAGTAAGACAATGAATAGAAAATTAGAGAAGATAATGATAGCAGTAAGATAAAAGAGTGAAAGTAAATGAATACTGTCAATACAACATGTCCTACATATTAAGGTAATGCACACAACAAACACCAAAAAGATACTAAAGGAGTAAACTAAACCACAATGTATAGAATACAAGAATTTCTAAGTTATAATATTCCTATAGCAACGTACCTGAATGAGATCAAAGAGGATGTTCTGGTCGACCTTAATGTCCTTAACGAGCTCGTCGTCCCAGGCAGTGAGAGATTGGTCGGTCTTGTCGACAGGGTAAGAGGTATCGACCTCAGACTGATCAGAAGCCTCGACATGTTTCTTGCAGTACTCGATAACGCGTGAGAGGGTTTGGCTTGCGATCTTGGGCAATGGGATTACACTTACTACAAAGCCGTCCTCGATCATGTCCTTTAACGTCTGTGACTCCATCGCCACCTTCTCTTCCACCTTGAACGTCTCGCCGTCTGAGCTCACCAGCGTTATCATATTCTCCACCACCTTCTCAGACGAAGACAGTGTTGTTTTCACAGTTCAAATCAGAGAGACAGAGAGAGAGAGAGTTTGGAAGTTGTGGAAGAAAAGGGTTGAAGGTGGTGAATGGTGAGGTATTCATAAGAGAATAAGGAGACTGAGGGGGCGTCGATTTCGTGTAGGGTACCTAACAAACCTATCCTTTGTCGTATAGGACTCGTAAAGAAGTTAACTTTCATTGATTTTTATTTTATTTAAGAAGCAAATGCGATATAGAAGTATCTAGAAGATATGTAATTTTAAAAAAATAAAATAAAAATTTACATGTTTTTTTGGGTGATAAAAGGAAATTAAGTCCACACAAGTCTTGAATCTAGATTCTCTCAAAAAAAAAAAAAAAAGTCTTTCACCATAGTTTTGAAATCAGGACTATTCAAAGAATTAGTTCTTTCTAAGTTGTTGAGATCAGATCAAAGTTTAACTAAGGTTGAACTATGATGTGTTGTTTAATTTTTTAAATATAATTTATAAATTGTATTAGACAAAACTTATCCTTAAGTTTCATTCTTATAATTCTGCCATGTAGTAGTTATTTAATTAAAAAATATACTTGCTTTCAAAAAAAAAAAAAAAAAAACTTTCATCCCATTAGAAAAAAGTTACGTGACAAAATTTTAAGAGAAGAATTTAAGAAACAATAATGAGTATTATACCTAAGTCTTGCTCAATTGTATTTATATATATTAATTTTTCATAGCTTACCAAGATAAGACATGTGGCCTAATGGTTCGCATGTTGGACATGCATATTAGCTCAAAGAAGCCAAGTAATATATATAAGAAAAAAGAAAGAAAGAAGAAGATAAAGATAGATAGAGCGTAAAGAATGAGCAAAGAGTTTTTGTGGCCACGCAAACTAATCTATCAAATATTTGTGGTCTAGATTAAGACTTAGGCTTAGTTGTTATTGGTGTTGTTGCATTCCTTAAATATTAATGGATTTTAATTTCACAAATTTTCTTTTTTCAAATCCTATGATGTACATTTATGAAAACAAAACATTTCTTAACGGTTATGTTTTTTTATTAAAACATGAACATGAACTTAGATATGTGTGTGTGTGTGTTTTTTTTTTTTTTTTTTGAGAAGACTTAGATATGTGTTTTAATGGTCAACCGTTAGGTTTTTTGAAAGACTGCTTAATCTTTTCTGTTGAGAGAGAAAAAAAGGAAAAAAAAAAAGAAAAAAAAAAAAAAGGGACGTGGCAAGTCAGGATTGGTTGGCGTAAAACACAACTTTTACGCTAGCTCCTGACCCTATGTTTTCTCATATTTTAAATATAATTCATAAATTGTATTGGACAAAACTTATATACAGTACTGTTCCTTAAATTTCATTCTTATGATTCTGTCATGTAGTAGTTAATTAAAAAATATACTTTCATTCCACTAGAAAAAAAAAGTCACATGGCAAAATCTTAAAAATTGAATCTAAGAAACAATACTAAGTACTATACCTAAATTTTGCCCAATTGTATTTATATATAATAATTTTTCATAACTTACCAAGATAAGACCTGTGGCCTAAAAATGGTTGGCATGTTGGACATGCATATTAGTTTAAAAAAGCCAAGTAAAAAAAAATAATGTATGGGCCCGACAATACACTAAGCCCACATAGGATGATGGAGTTAGGTTATTAGGCCCAATGCCATTAATTTGTTTAGAGTTATGGGTTTCCAAGGTAACCTTTAATGCAATCTTATGATCTAAATGTTGTGTTTGAGACCCAAAAAAAAAAAAAAATTCAATAAATCATTCATATAAGATCAAATTGGGAATTAACACTTTCTCAAATTTGGTCGAGGAGCCAATATTAGTATCGAGTTCAAGTTTTTCATATACAGGGTTTCCCTACACAGTTCTTTTATTTTCTTTCAATTTCTCTTTTTTCAATTTGGAGGGGTTTCCTTTCCTTAAATAGTCCTTTGAATTGCATCCTAGCCCTCCACTTGTACAGCTAGGGGCCTTCCTTTAGATGCTTGTCCCATCAAGGCTGTGCTGGAGGGGGTAAACTGTGCTGCAAGCTGTGAGGCTACTATTTAAAGGTCATTCCTTTATTAATGCAACCATTTGAATTGGTACAGTGTATTAAATGCAGAGGTGCTGGCTACTTTATTTAGATATTTCCTTTCTTCTTTGCTCACACATTTCTTCCACCTTCCTCGGTTTCTTGTCTTCTGGTACTATTGGCTTGCTTTGTAATTCTCGAGGAACGCTTGCTACTCGGGCTCCTCGGGAGGTCAACCTCCTCATCTTTTCTCATTGCGCTCTAATCCACGAGTTGGGCCAGGATTGATGTGCAGGTGGACCTTTTTCCCTCCTCGAGCTAGGCCCACAGTTTCTATTCCATACTCGACCTCACCCCCCCTACAAATAAGATAGAGCGTAAAGAATGAGGAAAGAGTGTATGTGGTCACCCTAACTAATCTATCAAGGATTTGTGGTCTAGATTAAGACTTAGGCTTAGTTGTTATTGGTGTTGTTGCATTCCTTAAATATTAATGGATTTTAATTTCACAAATTTTCTTTTTTCAAATCCTATGATGTACATTTATGAAAACGGTTAGGTTTTTTTTATTAAAATATGAACATGAACTTAGATATGTGTGTTTTTTTTTTTTTTTTAACAAGTTAGTTGATGAATAGTGCCATAGAAATGCAAAACAGCTTGGAAAGCATATTGAGTGTACTCAAGAGCATTACCAGAATAGAAAATTTTGATAAGTTTGGAAAATTGAGTCTCAACCATTTTTGCAAAATTAGAATATATCTGCAATAATTCAGAACAATGTTTCATATAAAAAATTCAGCTATAGCGAGAATGATCATCAACAAAGACAACAAAATATCGAGATCCACCAATACTAGAGACAGGGGAAGGCCCTAAGACATCGGAATGAATTAAGTCAAAGATATCAATGGACATTGATTTACTAGTATTGAAAGGTAAAGCTGGTTGTTTTCCTAACTGACATGAAACATAATCAAAATTTTCTGTGGACACTGAACCTAACAAACCTCTAAAAGCCAAGTGTTGTACTCGAGAGGAGGATGCGTGACCAAGTCGGCATGCCAAAGTGCAAAGGAAGGAATAAAAGAAATTGCAGCAGCAACAGAAACAGGAGCAACATGTGAAAGACGAAAGTTGTCCATAGGAAACATATGTCCAACTCTAGGACCGATCCCAAGCTCTTGTCCTGCCCTCAGATCTTGCACAATACACCAAAAATAATCAAAGGTAATGTGGTAACCCAACTCAGTTAATTGCCCCAAAGAAAATAAATTGTAAGAAAGGTTAGGAACAATAAAGACCCCAAGAACCGAGAGGTTGGAGGTCGAGACAGACCTATATTTTGACCAAACATTATGGAAAACTATGCGAATATTAAGAGGGTATGGTGTAGGTTCAAGTTGAGAAAATAAGGATGAGTCTGGTGTCATGTGGTTGCAACAAGCAAAACCCATAAGCTAAGAGGACGGAGACATACTAGATGAAACTGAGAGAGAAGAGAAATAAGATGTATTACCAACCATATGAATGGTATTAACGGTGATGTTTTAAAGGTCAACTGTGGAAATGTTGATAGTGGAACTAGAAGACTTGGACTTTGGGGAGATGGGAGCCATTGGTTGGATACTTTCAGTTTTAGCAACAGTAGTAGCAGAAATAGAAACAGCTTATTTTTTGTGTTGATAGCAAGTTTCAATATTATGACCAAAACATTTGCAAAAATTGCAAAAAACGTTTGTTGGAATGTCAATGATGATTATTGTAATAAAAAGAAGACATGTCCTTATTCTTCATTTAGAAGCAAAATATGCAAAAATGGACTGCAAAAAATAAAATCTACACGAAAAACTGGATAAAAAGCACATGGACTGCAAAAAGTCAACTCTAGCAAAAATAGTCAACGATCAAACAGTAGAAAGTCAATGGTCAACTGTCAGTCCAAGTCAACTGAAGATGACGTCAGCAAAATTAGAAGATGACGACAGCAGGGGAAGGCTAACACAGCAGATGACATTAGCATAGTTAGGGTTGACGTGGCAGATGACGTTAGCAAGTGATGTCAACGAATAACCAAATGATGTAAGCCAAGTTTCCAGTGGCACGTGAAGCGCATGGAGGAACTCACTGGAACTTTGGGCACGTGGAGGCGCGTGCGGTGTCCGATGAAGATGTTTTTTCTGGCGTTGATTAGATCGTTTGACGATCTATTCGAGGATATGTTATATGTCTTAAACAAAAGTCCGGAGGGACAAATACGACAAAGGCAGTGGTCTTGTTGGTGGAGAGAGAGCTTCTAGCGGCAGAGATTCATCCTGATGACCTCTGACAGCAACAGAGCAGTCAAGGGAAGGCACCAAAAAGGTTTACTAGTCGGAGAAGATGAGGTAGCGGAAAATACTAACAAAAAAAAAAAAACTACAAGACACAAGAAAGTTAAAGCAGTGGCTCTGATACAATGTTAGAAATACTGAATGAATGTATTGTATTTCTCAAAAAATAAAATATACATGAGTGTTTTTATATATGAGACAAAGTGGTAGTACAACTATGTGTGCTATACGAACAAACAAGGTGGGCCTAAAGCCCACAGCCCTATTACACATTAACACACACAAACACCTCTCGGCTTCTCAGGGGACTTTTCAAGTTAAACCACTTTACACAAATGCACAAGCCATTGTAGAGTACATCACAGAGAAAGAGAACGAGAGTGAGATATACCACTTGCAATGAAGAGTAAGACAGAATTGGGTAATTAGGGATTTGTTTAAGAACTATTTATATATATTGGTAATTAATTAGGGATTTGTTAAAGGGTAAAATGGGTTTTGTATTTGGAGGGTTGATGGGCTGAGCAATGGATGATGGGTAATGTTTTTGTCTGCTCGTGATAACAGCTCTTTATCATCAGATCAAGACATTAATCAGTTTTTGGTATAGGTGGAGATTGAATTTCAAATCTCTTATACAATTATTAGAGACTTTACCAGTTGAATTTAGGATTTTTTTAGATTAGTTCAAAAATTTTAGGAACCAATTAATATAAATTTCTATATTTTCTAACTTTTTTATATAAAATTTTTTAAGGAGTCGAAACTTTAAAATTTGAGGAGGGGAGCCGGTAAGTATATATTTCTTCAAACCTGTAATTTTTCCCCAAACTTTTATAGGTAGCTCTATGTAATTATAACAAGAGTAGACGGTCTAGTCATGTTATAATTACAAAGAATACCTATTTTTTCAGATCTAGTACTGAAAGCTTTTATATTATAAAAATCTAACTAATATTTTTAATTTTCCCCATCGACTTTTCTTCCATATATACCTGTAAATTTTAGCCTGAACAAATTAATCAGAGCGTATAGTGAATCCATTCTACCACACAATTTTGCCCTCAAAGAATTAAAATCCGAAAATCATATAGTGGGCAAGAGTAGATCAAATAAGAATTTGACAATTAATAGCTAAAAAAGAACCAAATATAAAATTTATACAAATAATAGGGGAAAGGTTTTTCAAACTCGAGTTAATTGCAAGAAACAAATATGTTCTTTGGTAATTGACAGTACTAGGAGTTGTATTGATGCAATATCTTAGGAGTTGTATTAATGCAATATCTGATGATGCAGTGCAAAAATTGATAGTAAAAGTAAAGCCACTCCTGAATCCTTATTATGTCGCATGGATCACAAGTACAAAGATGAAGGTTGATAAGCAATGCTTAGTCACCTTTGAAATTGGCAAGTTTAAGGAGACTATTATGTGTAATGTGCTGCCCTTAAGCCTTGTCACATAATTTTGAGTCGGTCATGGATATGGGGATCGCAATGCACACCATGCTGAACGTGCCAATAATTATTTTTTTGTTAAAGGCAACAAGAGGTACACTCTTACATGTGCAAGAGACATGCCAAACTTGAAGTTAAAACAGAGTTCCTTCCTTATTCAGAAAATTGTGCCTTCTGATGTCATTATTGGTCCAGCTCCTAACTCAATGAAATCGAGTTATTTTCAAAGGGGAAGAATTGGTAGCAGAATCATGACATGGTTAAAAAAAAAAAAAGGATATTTTCTTTGGAAGTCTAAGGCTAAGGCAAAGTCAAGGAATAAGAGTACATGATATTTTATTTGGTTATTATTGAGTCAAGGGCATTTTAGTAATTTTACAATTTTAGGTTTGGGCCATAGTTATAGGACATGGTTTTTATTAAATAAGTTTTATTTAATTATGGGTATGGGCTTTGGTTTAATTTATTAGGATTAACTAGTAGTCCCTATACTATTAGGAATCCTAATATTACTACTAGTACACTTAATGTATTCAAGGAGTAGAATGAGTTGATTAATAAAATTGACTGTTTTGAGCAATATGCACATTGGATTACTATTCACATAGCCCCTAAACAGCCCTATATTCTTTCTAATTCTTCTTCTTTCCTAACCCTAAACCCACCACAGCTAAACGTTAGACAAATCCCTAACATCACATTCACCCCTAAATAGCCCTAACTTCTCTCTAATTCTTCTTCTTTCCTAACCTTAAACCCACCACAACTAAACATTAGACTAACAAATTCCTAATTCTACATCACATTTACCCCTAACAGGCTATAACACACGTGAGTTTCTTGTCGCAATAGATTTGCATAAAGGATCAAATTTTAGTAGCTCCCAACATTGCATTCACTCCTAACAGGCTATAAGCAATTACACATATGAGTTTCTTGTCGAAATAGATTTGCATAAAAGATCAAATTTTAGTAGCTCCCAGTTATGCATGATGTGTGGTGCATTTGTTGTTAGTTTTTTCCAATATTTCAATAATTTTTTTGGCAAAAATTTTTGTCAAAAAATTTTTATCAATAATTTTTTTGGCAAAAATTTGTAATCTTTAGTATTTTATTTTATAGATAAAATCGAAAGGCAATAAGAGTGTGATTTGAACATACTATATGTGCTTAAAAATTTAAAAATTGTATGATATAGAGAATGATATATAGGCATGCTTCACGCCAAATCAAAAATCCAAATATCATTTTGATAAAACAAAAATGCAAATATTCTTCAATCATTAAAAAAAAAAAAAAAAAAAAAAACTACAAGACACAAGAAAGTTAGAGCAGTGGCTCTGATACCATGTTAGAAATACTGAATGAATGTATTGTATTTCTCAAAAAATAAAATATACATGAGTGTTTTTATATATGAGACAAAGTGGTAGTACAAGTATGTGTACTATACGAACAAACAAGGTGGGCCTAAAGCCCACAGCCCTATTACACATTAACACACACAAACACCTCTCGGCTTCTCAGGGGACTTTTCAAGTTAAACCACTTTACACAAATGCACAAGCCATTGTAGAGTACATCACAGAGAAAGAGAGCGAGAGTGAGATATACCACTTGCAATGAAGAGTAAGACAGAATTGGGTAATTAGGGATTTGTTTAAGAAATATTTATATATATTGTTAATTAATTAGGGATTTGTTAAAGGGTAAAATGGGTTTTGTATTTGGAGGGTTGATGGGATAAGCAATGGATGATGGGCAATGTTTTTGTCTACTCGTGATAATAGCTCTTTATCATCAGATCAAGATATTAATCAGTTTTTGGTATAGGTGGGGATTGAATTTCAAATCTCTTATACAACTATTAGAGACTTTACCAGTTGAATTTAGGATTTTTTTAGATTAGTTCAAAAATTTTAGGAACCAATTAATATAAATTTCTATATTTTCTAACTTTTTTATATAAAATTTTTTAAGGAGTCGAAACTTTAAAATTTGAGGAGGGGAGCCGGTAAGTATATATTTCTTCAAACCTGTAATTTTTCCCCAAACTTTAATAGGTAGCTCTATGTAATTATAACAAGAGTAGACGGTCTAGTCATGTTATAATTACAAAGAATACCTATTTTTTCAGATCTAGTACTGAAAGCTTTTATTATAAAAATCTAACTAATATTTTTAATTTTCCCCATCGACTTTTCTTCCATATATACCTGTAAATTTTAGCCTGAACAAATTAATCAGAGCGTATAGTGAATCCATTCTACCACACAATTTTGCCCTCAAAGAATTAAAATCCGAAAATCATATAGTGGGCAAGAGTAGATCAAATAAGAATTTGACAATTAATAGCTAAAAAAGAACCAAATATAAAATTTATACAAATAATAGGGGAAAGTTTTTTCAAACTCGAGTTAATTGCAAGAAACAAATATGTTCTTTGGTAATTGAGAGTACTAGGAGTTGTATTAATGCAATATCTTAGGAGTTGTATTAATACAATATCTGATGATGCAGTGCAAAAATTGATATTAAAATTTAAAAGTAGAGCCACTCCTGAATCCTTATTATGTCGCATGGATCACAAGTACAAAGATGAAGGCTGATAAGCAATGCTTAGTCACCTTTGAAATTGGCAAGTTTAAGGAGACTATTATGTGTAATGTGCTGCCCTTAAGCCTTGTCACATAATTTTGAGTCGGTCATGGATATGGGATCGCAATGCACACCATGCTGAACGTGCCAATAATTATTTTTTTGTTAAAGGCAACAAGAGGTACACTCTTACATGTGCAAGAGACAAGCAAACTTGAAGTTAAAACAGAGTTCCTTCCTTATTCAGAAAATTGTGCCTTCTGATGTCATTATTGGTCCAGCTCCTAACTCAATGAAATCGAGTTACAGAAAATTGTGCCTTCTGATGTCATTATTGGTCCAGCTCCTAACTCAATGAAATCGAGTTATTTTCAAAGGGGAAGAATTGGTAGCAGAATCATGACATGGTTAAAAAAAAAGGATATTTTCTTTGGAAGTCTAAGACTAAGGCAAAGTCAAAGAATAAGAGTACATGATATTTTATTTGGTTATTCTTGAGTCAAGGACATTTTAGTAATTTTACAATTGTTGGGTTTGGGCCATAGTTATAGGACATGGTTTTTATTAAATAAGTTTTATTTAATTATGGGTATGGGCTTTGGTTTAATTTATTAGGATTAACTAGTAGTCCCTGTACTATTAGGAATCCTAATATTACTACTAGTACACTTAATGTATTCAAGGAGTAGAATGAGTATATATATATGGTGTTCAATGTATTCAAGGAGTAGAATGAGTTGATTAATAAAATTGAGTGTTTTGAGCAATATGCACATTGGATTATTGTTCACATAGCCCCTAAACAGCCCTATATTCTTTCTAATTCTTCTTCTTTCCTAGCCCTAAACCCACCACAGCTAAACGTTAGACAAATCCCTAACATCACATTCACCCCTAAATAGCCCTAACTTCTCTCTAATTCTTCTTCTTTCCTAACCTTAAACCCACCACAACTAAACATTAGACTAACAAATTCCTAATTCTACATCACATTTACCCCTAAGAGGCTGTAACACATGTGAGTTTCTTGTCGCAATAGATTTGCATAAAGGATCAAATTTTAGTAGCTCCCAACATCGCATTCACTCCTAACAGGCTATAAGCAATTACACATGTGAGTTTCTTGTCGAAATAGATTTGCATAAAAGATCAAATTTTAGTAGCTCCCAGTTATGCATGATGTGTGGTGCATTTGTTGTTAGTTTTTTCCAATATTTCAATAATTTTTTTGGCAAAAATTTTTGTCAAAAAATTTTTATCAATAATTTTTTTGGCCAAAATTTGTAATCTTTAGTATTTTATTTTATAGATAAAATCGAAAGGCAATAAGAGTGTGATTTGAACATACTATATGTGCTTAAAAATTTAAAAATTGTATGATATAGAGAATGATATATAGGCATGCTTCACGCCAAATCAAAAATCCAAATATCATTTTGATAAAACAAAAATGCAAATATTCTTCAATCATTAAAAAAAAAAAAAAAAAAAAAAGTTTAAAAAATGAAGGAAAAAAAAAAAAAGGTGATATGGTTGATAATGTGGCTCAACTGAAGTGTAGCAATAATAAATGCTATCCTTCAGCTTTTAGATATATATATAGAGAGATTTTGAGTTAAAGTTAGCTAAACTCAATCTTTTGCCCTTAAATAAGGAGCATGTTTTTGAATCCTTATAACAAAACCAATCAGTTTCTTAGGGCATGTTTGGTAGACTGTAATAAGTATTGTAATGTAATAGTTATTTCTATGATTTAGTTATTCTTTAGTTTTGTTATGTTTTTATTAAAAGGAATAATCATTCCTTATGAATAGTTATTCTTAAAAATGAGGAATAACTATTCCTCTTTAAAAAGTTGTATTAATTATTACTTAGTAAGTGCAATAATTTAAAAACTTAATATATTTCCGAATAAACAAAATTTTCATATGCATTTAACAATTATAAAAATAAAAATTCATAAAAAATAACACATATCTCTCTTAAATTTTTTTAAAAAAAATTTGAGGAGATATAATTGTATGAATAAGATATTTTCTAAAATAAATATTAAGTTTCATTATAATGTTATAACTCACACCCAAACTAATGAATATGTTTACTTATTACATTACAATACATTTTATTACTAGTAATAAAGATTACAATTCTTATCGTAATCTTCATTCAGTGTACCGAACGTATCCTTAGTGAAAGCACGAAGCACGGATTTGTGTGTAAGTGTATGAAATCTTTTTTCTACTTAAGGCCTTAAATAGTTTTCTAAATGATTTGTTGAAAGGGCCAGCATCGGCCTCACAGAAGTGCTAGATTCCTAGCCCAAAATGCAGCCAAGAAATATAGCAAGTCAACTGGTTGGTTCTGTACCAATGGGCCAAGGCCTATCCTTATGTCGCACCCGATGACAAAATCTATACCCAAATGTTGGTTTTGACCAACCAACTACATTCTATTCTTCTCACCTTCCTCTAAAATAAACCCACTTGATATGGACCCAAAAGACAAACCCCACATTGGGTTACCTAATGCAGAAACCATCTGCCATTGCTTTGGCCCCAACTATATTGTGGAATGTTCCATTTCTAGCCCAAAATATATAGCCTCCCGAAGGACTCATCACTCAGTCCTCTCACGCAAACAATTAACATCAGGGAGTCCAATATTATTGGCCTATCTTTGTCCTTGTGTGCGTGACTGAGTGTGCCATGCACAATCAATCGAGAGGCCACATGTGTCAATGTGGAGGCAAGCGTGAGCAAGTGTGTGTTTCGGCTTTCATGTATGAGATGTGGACTTCAATTAAGCAACTCATCAAACACTTTACTTTAAATTGTGCTGAGAAAACTAAAGTAGGAAAAGTCCAATTATCAATATTGCTGCCAATTCAAAGTCCACCGCCTCACCTACTTCTTCCAAAGTGGATGAAACCTGTGGCTAATCTTTCAACCACCTCATAACCTTGGTTTAGTTAAGGGCTCAGACCAAATCCACAAGAAGCACGAGCTAAGTTAAAGCCAAAATCTCACTTAAAACTGCATTTGGATTTTTTTTTTTTTCCCCTTCATCATTTTGCTTATTAGCTTGTTTACTTATATGCAATTTTTCTTTCTCAAAAATTAAAAAAAAAAAAAAAAAAAAAAAAAAAAAAAAAAAAACTTATATGCAATTTTTAAAATTTTCTTTCTACATACAATTATATTTTTAACAAATTTCAATAAAAAAGACTAAACCAAATTCCAAAGACATGCTTAAACTCACGAGAAGGCCCCAACCTATGGATTGTGATTCTAATGATTCTTTACAAATAGCAATAAACATCAAAATCGTAATTCAAAAAATTTAGAATCAACTATTAAAAAATATCTATTAGTTTAAAATTAGATTGTTTATTTAAAAAATAAAAAGTTAAACTTTTACTAACTTATAGTTATTTAAAAGCTATAAAAAGTCATAATCCAACAACTTTGCTATCCTTAACCTTTTTTTTTTTTTTTAAATAATGGGTATTTACTATCCTTACTTGAAATATGAGAGAATGGCCTCTTTTAATGTAGAGATCATTGGCCTTCATTAAATATTAAGCAGCATATTCACCAAAAAAATAAATTATTTAAGTGGCCTAAGTTGGTGACAAGTTGAATAGGAGAAGTAGACGTGAGGGAAAACTATTTGTTTTAAGGAGCTAATTGTGGTGGCCACAATGAGGCCGCTAGTTTATTTGGACTAGTCAAATGATGATGGCCAACGACATTGTCAAGTCTAGGCCTGTCCAGACCCATCCGAGACCCGACCCACCCGGAGGATCCGACCGGAAATCGATCCGAAACCGGCAAACCCGATCAAGTCACCGGTCGGTGGCGGGTCATTTGTTCCAAAAACCGACTCCGGCGGGTCGGTCTCGGTTTTCCACCCTCAAAACCCGAAAAATCCGATCCGACCGATGTTTATGAATTTCCAGCCAAAATTTCCAGATTCCGGTGAGTTTTTCCCAGTTCCGGCGAGATTTTCCAGAATCCGGCGAGATTTTCCAGATTCCGGCCTCAAATTTCCAGATTCCGGCCTCAAATTTCCAGATTCCGACTTCAAATTTTCATATTTCGGTGACTTATCAAGTAGATCTAGTGATATTTCGTCCAAATCTAGTGAAATCTCATCGAATCAGGTGAGATTTCTTCCAGATCTGGCGAAATCTCACTGACTTTTCGCCGTTTTCTCGCCGGTATCTCAGATCTTGACTCCGACCGACCCGCCCGAAACCAACCGGATGTCTGAACCGCCCGATCCGATCAGTTTCTCGGTCGGCGGCGGGTTGATGCAGCCTCCACCCGATCAGGTCGGGTCGGCCGGCGGGTTGAGCACAAACCCGACCCGCCCGACCCATGGACAGCCCTANTTAAAAATAATCTATTAGTTTAAAATTAGATTGTTTATTTAAAAAATAAAAAGTTAAACTTTTACTAACTTATAGTTATTTAAAAGCTATAAAAAGTCATAATCCAACAACTTTGCTATCCTTAACCTTTTTTTTTTTTTTTAAATAATGGGTATTTACTATCCTTACTTGAAATATGAGAGAATGGCCTCTTTTAATGTAGAGATCATTGGCCTTCATTAAATATTAAGCAGCATATTCACCAAAAAAATAAATTATTTAAGTGGCCTAAGTTGGTGACAAGTTGAATAGGAGAAGTAGACGTGAGGGAAAACTATTTGTTTTAAGGAGCTAATTGTGGTGGCCACAATGAGGCCGCTAGTTTATTTGGACTAGTCAAATGATGATGGCCAACGACATTGTCAAGTCTAGGCCTGTCCAGACCCATCCGAGACCCGACCCACCCGGAGGATCCGACCGGAAATCGATCCGAAACCGGCAAACCCGATCAAGTCACCGGTCGGTGGCGGGTCATTTGTTCCAAAAACCGACTCCGGCGGGTCGGTCTCGGTTTTCCACCCTCAAAACCCGAAAAATCCGATCCGACCGATGTTTATGAATTTCCAGCCAAAATTTCCAGATTCCGGTGAGTTTTTCCCAGTTCCGGCGAGATTTTCCAGAATCCGGCGAGATTTTCCAGATTCCGGCCTCAAATTTCCAGATTCCGGCCTCAAATTTCCAGATTCCGACTTCAAATTTTCATATTTCGGTGACTTATCAAGTAGATCTAGTGATATTTCGTCCAAATCTAGTGAAATCTCATCGAATCAGGTGAGATTTCTTCCAGATCTGGCGAAATCTCACTGACTTTTCGCCGTTTTCTCGCCGGTATCTCAGATCTTGACTCCGACCGACCCGCCCGAAACCAACCGGATGTCTGAACCGCCCGATCCGATCAGTTTCTCGGTCGGCGGCGGGTTGATGCAGCCTCCACCCGATCAGGTCGGGTCGGCCGGCGGGTTGAGCACAAACCCGACCCGCCCGACCCATGGACAGCCCTAGTCAAGTCATTGGCCATTCCCATGAAATAGGTATGAAGGATAGATATAAAAAATTAAAATCTAATTTTTTTTTAAATATATATATAAAATCAATGATAAATCAACATCATTTGTCTGTCCACTAATTACCAAAATTTCAGTGTAATCAGTGGCGGAGCCAAGAAATTTTCTCAGGAGAACAATTAATATATTTTTGTATAATTTTTAGATTTATTACCAGATATAAAAAATAAAAAAATTAATAGAAAATTTCAAAATCTAGGGGGGCGTGGCCCCCTTGGCACCCCATTAGCTCCGCCTATGAGTGTAATGATTCCACAAATTCTATTTAAAAAAAAATGCTGAACATGTATATGATCCATTTGCTACATCAAACAAGGAAGAAACATACAAAGAAAATGAAGGAAGAATCAAGAGGAAGGTATAAATATTAGGTAGTGACTTTCACGTGTGCAAGATGCTTTTCAGCAATTCTACCAAATATTAGGGTTTTTTGTTTGTTTTGGGCTCCATATGCAGATTTTGGTTAGCTGTTAGGTCATGGGGAAATGTGACTTCATTGGATTTTTTTTTTTTTTTTTTTGAAAAAAATGTAAAAATACATTATAATACTTAAATGTTTCATATTATAGACATAAGAAGGAGAATAAGAAGAAATTGTTTGCTTGAATTGGAATAAATAATAACTAGCCATTCCTAAAAAAAGCTCAACCCTTAACTAGCTTTATTAATTTTTTTTTAGGGGAGGAGTTATAATTTATCATCATTTTATTATATAATATATATATATATATATATATATTCTATTATTCATTTATCTAAATTATTATTTTTTTCTTAGCAACTAAGACATATAATACAATAAACTTAGATTAATGTTTACAAACTAAGCTGTTATAGTTCCACTGTCATATGTTTAGGATTCGCTTATTTTGCTAAAACTGAAAACTTTTTACTGAAAGTATGGTAGATAAAGGTAAAAGTTAATTGAAATAGTACAGTGAGATTTATGAATAATATCAAAAAGTGCAGTGAGGCTCATGAATAATAGCAAAAATGTGCTTAATAGTAAAATAAACTAACTTTTTTAAGATGGAAGCAAAGTCACATATAGATAAAGTGATCTCAATTTTAAATGATAAGTTGACAATTTTTTTTTTTCATTCCTCCACCCCAAATTAAATATATAATTAGTAATTTTTTGAATACAGAAATTTTTTAATTTTCTTTTTTTGTGGGGTAAGACAATTTTTTCTTTCCTTATCAAGCTAGGTTTAGTTTAATACTTTAAAACTATTATAATCTCTTTTTTTGTTTTTCAAAATTCAGTTAACTTTCTTTTAGCCACTTTATCCTCAACCCCACCACTCTCTTTTCACATCTCTCTCTCTCTGCTTCTGTTTTCAAAGTCTATAGCTCTAAACCTCTTCACAGGCAGAGAGAGAGACCAGAGAGGTCATGGAAAGGCTTCTATACTCTTCATCTCCAACCCCTTTCAAGCTGACCTTAAAACCCTCCCCATTTGTCCCTCGACTCGCCCGAGTTGACTCGGCAAGACTCGCCTTTTCACCGCTAACTCGGGCCGGGTCGAGGCGAGTTGGCTCGTTCTCTTGCAAAAACGAAAACCCATCTCCCTTTTCTGCTTGTTCATCGTCTCCATTGGATAATTTACATGCTCTGCCTTCTTCTCCGGTCGGGTCGCCAAATGGGTCGGTGCCAAAACTCAATTTGCTTAAACAGATCGCAGTTGGGGCATCTGAGAAACGAAAGGTGTGGTCTTTGTGCAATGATTTTGTGTAAAAATTGAAAATTTTTTGGATTTCCCTTTGGGGGGTTTGTCCGTTTTTATTGCAAATGATCATATGCTGCATTTACTTCTTTGTTTTTGCTGTGTGGATTTCATGGTAGTTCTTAAGAAACTATTGTGTTTGATTGGATTTTTGAGAA
The DNA here is from genome assembly GCF_002906115.3 of Quercus suber. Classification (NCBI taxonomy): domain Eukaryota; kingdom Viridiplantae; phylum Streptophyta; class Magnoliopsida; order Fagales; family Fagaceae; genus Quercus; species Quercus suber. Next base: position 725,442 of record NW_027069521.1, read on the forward strand.
AACTTAGGGAAAAAGAAGAAACTTTGAGGTCTTTTTTCACATTTTCCTTTGTTTCCTTATGGCTTATGAGCAATTTATGAGAGCCCAAATGCTTTATAATGCCAACATTTGGATTGAATTTCTCAAGTTTCCTTAATGAACATTCTGTGTACCTTAATTATGATTTTTTTATGGGAAATATATAATTCAGCGATAGGAGCTGAAGTTTGGTGTATGTAGTAGTCCTGTTTGGATAAGAAAATATGACAATGCCTCATAAATTTGTTGAAGATATCAGAGGGCTAATACTTTTAGGACTTGAGGATTTTTGAGATTGGGAATTGGATTATGAGGATCTGTTTGGCTATCAAAATGAGAACATTTTTTTTTCCCCGGAACCCACTCAAGGGAGTAATTATTCAGTACTCTAGGAGCAATGCTCCCTTCTCTCACTAATGAAATCATGGTGAGACTGAGACTCATAATTCATATGAGAAGAGGGGGCATTGCTCCCAGAGTATTATATAATTTTCCTGCTCAAGGTAGGTTTTTGGACGTCTCACCTAAATTGCAAACTTGGCTGCAAGTCATGTAGGATTAGGAAACATTGCTGGGCAGCTCAGCCTATATATGCTAACGCAACTTGCTATATTTTTTATGAGCCAGGTTCATTCTTTTAACTGTCACGAAAGATTCCTGATAGCATTAAATTAGAAACATACATCTAGACTCTAGTATTGAAAATCCTTTTTTAATGTATTTTTGTTTTTTTCTCTGTAATGTTGGTGCTTGATAAATAACTTTTAGAAAAATTGGTGTTAATTTGATCGCAGGAAGAAAAACCAAGGTTTATGAACTTGGTGCCAAGTGTAGAGTTAATACTTACACCAATATTTTAATGCTTAAGTTCAGCCATTCAAATTATCTCCTTTAGAAGATTATTCATTAGTCAGACTTTATACTGTTTCATCTGTGTATTTTGTCACAAATAATGTATATTAGAAATCTCTAGTACGACATCCAATTATACAATAAGTTTTTGATCTCCTTACAATGCCTCATCATTATGATATGGAATTGGAGGCCTACGGCTGTAACCTGTCTGCATGCTGTCCACTAACACTTACCCAGTATCCAGAACTACTGAATTAGTTGATGCCAATAGATTTGTTTAGTGAAATTGTTAATGGGAAGCATACATTGGATCCTTGATGTTTTAGGTTGGAATAGGTTTGTGTATCCTTACTTGTGCTGAGATACTGTTCTGTTGCAAAAGTAGTCATCAAATATTTGATTTGGGTATAGCTTACCCAGATTGAATGTGTTATCTGTTTGATCATAAATCTACAACAACAACCAGGCCTTAGTCCCAAAATTTTAGGTCATTTATGGATCCTCAATAATAATCAGTGCATTTGCTCACTCCTTGGCAACCTGTCCTAAGTCTAAGAGTCAGGTGTCCCTAATATGTTTATATTGGAAGCAACACAAAAAAAAAAAACCAAATTTTATACCCGAATATTGGCTTTCGAAGGCTCCAGATTCAATTCTTTCTTAAAGATAGATGATTGTGAGCTCTGAGAGGAGTTATTGGATACTTCATCATGATCATTGGAATGGAGAGGCTTTGAGGACCTTCTCTTTCACCAAAGAGGAAATAAGAATCTTCCACTTTGGAAGAGTGTTGGTCTTGCTATGGCTCTGGCACCAAAAGGCCTCTCATTTCCTTTGGTAGCATACGGTAACAAGACTATAAGCTCATCTATAATCCTCTCAAAACCTAGCTATTAGAGTTAACCAATGGCTTTTGGTATCCATCTCAGAGAGCATGAAATAATTGAGTTGAGCTAGGCACTGGCCATAGGGTGACCATTAGCCACATGTATTCTTTTTCATCATTCGACATGTCCCTTTTTAATACTTGTTATTTTAGGTTGTTTTCTACCTTGTTGCCTCAACTTGAATCAATTCTATCTTTCTCATTTAATATTTGATTTGGGTATAGTTCACCCATATTGAATGTGTCATCTGTGTGATCAGTGTTCCATTGTAATCATTAGTTTATTAATTGCATGACAATTCATGCATTATGATTTTTGTGGTTTTGCACTGGGTGCTAGTTGGCACATCTCTTCTTGTGTTTGGACTGTTCAATTCTTGTAGAAAGAAAGTTCAGGATTAATCATTTAAATTTGAACACATCTGAAATGATGGAACTTTACACAGTTGAAAACTTGCAATGCTGCTCAAGTAAAGCCATTTTTTTTAAAGATGGGTAGATATAGTGGAGGAAGGGGAGGTGGGGTTCAAATCACAAACATGGAGCACTACAAAGGATGTCATATCCACTAGGCTATCATACATGACTTTTAAGGTCACTGTGATGAACTCTGGGTGTGATCAGAAGGTTTTATGCCAGTGTAGTCTTTTGGATGAGTTAAAGGTTATCCACTAGGCTGTCATATCCACGTTGGATGAGTTAAAGGTTTTATGCCATCGTAGTCTTTTGGAGTGGTCTCGTTGTTGGGGTTTTATGGATTGTTCTCTCTCTGAGTTTTTGTCCTCCCTTAGCTTAGTTTCCTGACCACCCTCTGTTTGTTGTGCTGTTTGTTTCTTTTATTTCTTGTTGTTCATCATCATGACTTTCTTGTTTTTTCATTTTTCTCTCATTTATAATAGCTTTCTGATTACCTATATAAAAAAAAAAAAATTGTGCACTCTTGTATACTCAATGCACAGAGTAATGTCTTTGATTGTTAATGGCATTGTATCATATGATCAACTGACAAGCAATAATGTGTATTTACCTAAAATAGTCATGTTTTTAATGGGATGTGCAAAGTCCTAACACTTCAATTATGTTTTTAAACTTCAAATGGTCAATTGTCCTATTTGCTTGAAAATCTTACAAATTTTATATATTTGGGAAACTGTTCAGGCAATCACTGCTGGTACGTGTATGGCACTCTCTGCTCTCATTATGATCTTACTCCAGCCAGTTTTTGTGCCAGCAGCTTTTGCAACCTTCCAAAGCGCAGCTAAGGCAGGGGGTCCTGCAGCTGCTGCAGTTGGGCAAAGACTGATCCAGACTGAATTACTAACTAGTGCTTGGACTGGCTTCTTTGCTGGTTGCTTACACACACTATCAGGACCTGACCACCTTGCTGCTTTAGCTCCACTCTCTATTGGTCGTACCCGAATGGAAAGTGCTGCTGTTGGAGCCCTCTGGGGGTGTGGCCATGATGCTGGTCAGGTTATTTTCGGCTTACTATTTCTACTGCTAAAGGATCAGCTCCACATTGAGGTTCTCCGAATTTGGGGCACAAGAGTTGTGGGCATTACCTTACTTGTTATTGGTGCTATGGGCATTAGGGAGGCTTCAGAAGTCCCCACTCCATGTGTTGCCTTAGAAAATGGTGAGTGTGATGTTAGTGTTTATGAAGCCCTTGACAACCCAGCAGTTGGGAAGAAGAAAGTCGGTTTTGCAACTTTTGCCACAGGGATCATCCATGGGCTCCAACCAGATGCATTGATGATGGTCTTGCCAGCTCTTGCTTTGCCTTCCCGCTTAGCCGGAGCTCTATTTCTAGTTATGTTCTTGGTTGGTACTGTGATTGCAATGGGAAGCTATACGGTCTTTATTGGCTCATGTAGTCAAGCATTAAAGGATAGGATACCAAGAATAACTGAAAAACTCACATGGGCTGCTTCCCTTGTAGCAATTGCTCTTGGATTTGCCATTATCATTAGCCAGTTTTTCGGGTATAGCCTATACTAATAAACCTACCAACTTTGGAGATTCAACATTTTGCCTCCTTAATGTTAGAAAAAGAGCTCAGAAAGGATCATTCAATTTGTTTCAGGAAAAGTACGTCTGCACAGCTTCTTTGCCTCTGAGAATCAGCCTCATAATATTATCTTCTTTTGCTTTTGAAGGTTTTTTCTTTGTATGAAGGTTGAAACTTTTAACATACAAAGGAAACTAGCGAGTTTGAGAACTTTTTCGTAATTCTATTATGGTAGATTTCATATTATTTTAACAACATGGTTATGAAAATGTCTTATGCTTGTGTTGTCTCATCAAAGGTAATGCTCTCTTTTTTGATTGCTTCATTTAAAATCACTGTATGTTTTGTGTGACTTATTAGAACACGTGTATGCCACATAAAACCCTGTGGCTCCACCAAGAACTACAAAAGGGAGAGAGAGTATAGGCTACATGGGTTTTTTAACTCTTTGTGAAAATTGGAAAACTGAAAGACCCTTATCCATATAGGAAACTTGTACAACCTAATGAACCTATAGAGACGGCACATCTGGCCAGCTATCTAATGTAATGGACCGTTTCATAGCTAAACAAGAAAGTGTTTGTTAAAACGGGATAACCAGGCTAAGGTCATCTAATCATCACAATCGTTTGTTCTCGTGTTTGTGACACACACTATTGTTTCTGAGGTATTACTTGTGTAACCCTGTATGGAATCAATCTTTCACATCATCTGGAGCTTAGTGTGTGGTCTCCACTGATTGCAAGATATCAGTTGCATGCCCCTTGTTTTTCTTCTTGTCCTGTTGGCATCTTCATAAAACAATTTTCTTATTATTATTACTTTATTTTACTATGGAGTTAAAGGGATAAGTCAAGTTTGGCATTTTTCATAATTTTTTAAATATTGCTGATATGACATGTTATAATTGGTACATGATAAAAATAGTGTGGTGAGTTGTAGACTCATATAAAAGAAATGTTGAGTAATTATTAGGCATTCTAATATTCCACATCAAAAAATGCAAGCCACATGATACAAGAACTAAATTTTCCGAATTACCTTTTGAATTTTTGTCATATTTATTTATTAAGTAGCTTGAATATATTAGTGTGAAATATCATGATATTGTATCCCAAGAATACTTAATAATTTTCTAATATTTCAATCACAATAAGTCAATAAGTGTCCGTTTGGATACTATTTATTTTGCTGAAAACTAAAAACAATAATAAAAAAGTTACTGTTCATGCATGGGTTACTATTCATTTGCCTTGATGCACTGTTTATGACCCATGAACAGTGCACCAAGCGCTGGTCAAAAAAAAAAAAAAAAAAAAGGATCGGAGCTGCGCAGCGGAGCTTGGATCGGAGCTGCGCAGCGGAGCTCGTGGGAGCTTGGATCGGAGCTGCGGAGCTGCGGATCGGAGCTGCGCCGCGGAGCTTGTGGGAGCTTGGATCGGAGCTGCGCAGCGGAGCTTGTGGGAGCTTGGATCGGAGCTGCGGAGCTGCAGATCGGAGCTGCGCAGCGGAGCTCGGATCGGAGCTGCGCAGCGGAGCTCGGATCAGAGCTGCGCAGCGGAGCTCGTGGGTATTGAGATGGGTTATGGGTAGGGAGATGGGCTGAGAGAGAGAGAGAGAGAGAGAGAGAGAGAAAAATCAGAAAAAATGATGGTTGAGAAAAAAAATAAGCTGAGAGTGAGAGAGCGCGCGCCTTATAGAAGGTAGTTGAGGAAATAATAAAAAAATGGAGAAAATTGATTATTTAAATAAAAGTAGTGATAAAATAGATGAATTGATGTGGGTAATTTGTAAAAGAGGATGTGTAAAATAGAAAAAGTAAGTTTTTAGTGTAAAAATGGGCGTGTAAAATACACGGACTGATGTGAATGCTCTAAGGTCATCTAATCATCACAATCGTCTGTTTTCGTGTTTGTGACACACACTATTGTTTCTGAGGTATTACTTGTGTAACCTGTATGGAGTCAATCTTTCACATCATCTGGAGCTTAGTGTGTGGTCTCCACTGATTGCAAGATATCAGTTGCATGCCCCTTGTTTTTCTTCTTGTCCTGTTGGCATCTTCATAAAACAATTTTCTTATTATTATTACTTTTTTTTACTATGGAGTTAAAGGGATAAGTCAAGTTTGGCATTTTTCATAATTTTTTAAATATTGCTGATATGACATGTTATAATTGGTACATGATAAAAATAGTGTGGTGAGTTGTAGACTCATATAAAAGAAATATTGAGTAATTATTAGGCATTCTAATATTCCACATCAATAAATGCAAGCCACATGATACAAGAACTAAATTTTCTGGATTACCTTTTGAATTTTTGTCATATTTATTTATTAAGTAGCTTGAATATATTAGTGTGAAATATCATGATATTGTATCTCAAGAATACTTAATAATTTTCCAATATTTCAATCACAATAAGTCAATAAGTGTCCGTTTGGATACTATTTATTTTGCTAAAAACTAAAAACAATAAAAAAAATAATACAAAAGTTACTGTTCACGCACGGGTTACCATTCATTTGCCTTGATGCACTGTTCATGACCCATGAACAATGCACTAAGCGCTGGTCAAAAAAAAAAAAAAAAAAAGCAGTCAAACGCAGACGCAAACCATCCAAAACACAAATCAAACGGAGCCTAAGTCATGTCAACGTCAATAATTGTGAAAAATGTTGACTCTACTCTCTAGCATTATTTCCTAGAAAAGGTTCAGCCCAAACTAGTTTGGAATAAAATTCCTATTATTCCCTATATGACAATTAATATAATTATCCTCGTGTTCTTTTAGCCGCATGACATATTTTCGCATTACATATTTAACAGGGGAGAGTCCACAAACTGCTAGGCCTCCCATTGCTGACTCTAAAATAAGGGGAAAAAAAGGACATCTAAACAAGCACAAAAACGAGCTTGTATTTGTTGGAGGACTTGCAAGCACTTGTTTCCTTGCCCTTCGTGTCTCTGTGTGTGTGGGCGCTCAGTGTAGAAATTGCTTTACCATTTTCAAAGAGGCATTAACTGTGGACTAAAGAAAAATGTTAAAAAAGAGAAGAAGCAAGCATTGGTTAAATCATCATCAAAGTTCTTTAAATGTGATCATTACTGTTCTTCTACTTGCAATATTATGCCGTGTTTGAGAGACCTTTGTATTCTATGATATTTGGAAACAGAAGTCCTTGCTTGTACTCGATACAAGATCAACAATGCTATAGACAACAAATTTGACTACTTTTTTTACAACTTGATCAACAATGCTATAGTCAACAAATTTAACTACCTTTTTTACTTGTTAAACTGACAGATTGTGATTAGCGCACCATTATTGACATCAAATTTAGGTAAAACTGAAATTTTTTTTACTGAAAGTTCTATAAATAAAATTAAAAAGTAGCTGAAATAATACAATAGAACCCATGAATAGTACCAAAAAGTGCAATGAAATCCATGAATAGTAGCAAAAAAAAGCTAAATAGTAAAAAAAAAAAAAAAAAAAAAAAAAGAAATTCGTTAAATCATCATCAAAGTTCTTTAAATGTGATCATTACTGTTCTTCTACTTGCAATATTATGCCGTGTTTGAGAGACCTTTGTATTCTATGATATTTGGAAACAGAAGTCCTTGCTTGTACTCGATACAAGATCAACAATGCTATAGACACCAAATTTGACTACTTTTTTTACAACTTGATCAACAATGCTATAGACAACAAATTTAACTACTTTTTTTACTTGTTAAACTGACAGATTGTGATTAGTACACCATTATTGACATCAAATTTAGGTAAAACTAAAATTTTTTTTACTGAAAGTACTATAAATAAAGTTAAAAAGTAGCTGAAATAATACAATAAAACCCATGAATAGTACTAAAAAGTGCAATGAAATCCATGAATAGTAGCAAAAAATAAGCTAAATAGTATAAAAAAAAAAAAAAAGGATAAAATGCTAAACTAACTCTCTAAGTTTCTTTAAATTTCATTTGAGTCCTCTAACTTTATTTTTGTTCATTTCAATCCTCTAACTCTTAAGTTTATTTAATTAAAGTTTTTCCATCAACTTTTGTTATATGTTGTGGTTAATTTTTCAATTTTATAAATTTTTCTTCAAATTTTTTAAATTAAAAAAATTTAATTAATGATTGAAAAATATTTTCAATTTTTTTTTTCTAAAAATTTTAACAAAAGTTAACAGAAATGCCTTAATTGAATAAATCTGAAACTTGAAAGACTGAAATGAACAAAAGCAAAGTTAAAGGACTGAAATGAAATCTTGAGAAAGTTAGAAGGTCAGTTTTTCATTTTAGTCTAAAAAAAATTGATTTTTTAAGCAAATACTAAACGCAACCTTATCATACATCAACAATAGAATCATTGACAGAAGATATACAAATACACATACTTTCTGTGTTCATTTACAGTTTGAAGAATAAACCCGTCACAACATGAACTCACCATTATCTCTAATTAGTCATACACAGTAGAAAGAAGCAATTAATGAGTACTAAAGTAATATATAGTGTTTGAACAGCATTCTAGTAAGGCAAAAATTCAAAATTGACCCTCTAACTTTTAGCATTTTTCATTTCAGTCCTCCAACTTTTAGTTTTGTCATTTCAGTCCTCTAACTTTCAATTGTTGTCAATTCAGTACTCCGTTAAACCCCAGTTATGTCCTGCGGTTAATAAATTTCAGAATTAAAAGAAAATTAAAAAAAAAAAAACTGATATTAAAAAAAAAATATATTTAGGGGAACCCACACTGTTCCTAGAATCACTCACCATCACCAACTACAATGAAGACCTCTGCAATTGGATCCTCTCTCGCTTTGGCAGTCCAACACCTCTGCGCAATCATAGACGACATCTCTCAAACTCTCAAAGACCAATCCCTCCCTTCCACTCCCGACTCCCGCCACCTACTTCGCAAATGCTATTCTCAACAAGGAACGGCAGTTCTTGTCTCAACTCTTGTTCCGGCTGCTAAGGTTGTCACCCTTGTGGTCCTCATCACCCTCCGCAACAACTTTTGGATTGAAATGCATTTCACATTGGTTCATTGTTGGTGACAACGCTCTCGCTTGGTCTGAAGCTTCTTAATTGTATGGTGTTCTATTAGGATTCGTCACCAATGAGCGCCCCAAGGTAAGGGGCTCATGGCTGGAGCTGGAGCCTTGAGCAATTCATTGTTCTACTAAGGGGAACAACACCTTGTTCTGCTCATGGCCAGAGCTAGATTTGTCCTTGGTTTTGATTTCAGGTAAGGGAAACGACGCTAAATGTTTTTTTTTTTTTTTTAATATCAGTTTTTTTCTTTTAATTCAGAAATTTATTATAAAAAATAAAAATAAAAAAAAGTAAAATAAAAAAAAGCCAAAACAACGTCATTTTGGCTCAATTAACAGCAGGATATAACTGGAATTAAGCAGAGTACCGAATTGACAACAATTAAAAGTTAGAGGACTAAAATGACAAAACTGAAAATTAGAGGACTAAAATGAAAATGATTGAAAATTAAAGGGTCAGTTTTAGATTTTTGACTTCTACTAATATCATCATCAGTAATTCAGTATTCATCACTAATCAAGTTTCCAATTAGGCAATAGCATGCAAGCTACGTAAATTCCTGGCATCCACTCCCACAGTATAGACCATGGGGGAAACTATAAATAAATAAAAAAAAACAAACAAACAAAGACAAAATCCAAAAATGAAATGAACAAAACCATCTTCAAGCCAAGGGCCCCATAGCACCTAGGGGGAAAGAAGGGAAAGAGAAAGCTGTCTCTTAAGAGTTATAAACTAGCATCAGGTAATTATCAATTGATAGATAGTCGGCATATTTGTTACTTTTGATGCAAAATTTGAACACACGTATTTGACACTGGCAGCAGGATACAAAGATGTCTATCAACAATTAAAGATATCATGGCTTCTGCTTTTTGTCGATGTCATAAAGCACACACAAATCTGCTGCAGTCTTCATCTGCAACAATGAAATGATTTCCAGAAATAGTTATTAAATGTTATACTTAAACACAACACGAGCGAGTCATATAATAACAATTCACATATATTATTTACTAGAGAACTTTCAGTTGATTCAATGCAAAAAAGTACTGTGCCTAGCAGGAGTTCTTTAAGATAGCCATAAGCAGCATCAATACAAATTCTGAACCCATTTAAGCAACCTCAATATAAGAACAATTTGATATATCCATAATCCATAACTTGATGAAATAATAGAAATTTTACTGCATATTATGCATTCATTGCCAATGCCAAATAAATGTATAGCATTGCAAGAATTTACAATAATGAAATGGATTGAAAAATAATTAATAATAATAATAATAGTTAATTTAAAAAAACTAACAATGTTCTTATACACTAAATCGCCAAGATCCCATACACAATGTTATTACAAAAAAATATATATATATATATATATATTTTTTTTTTTATAAGTAATGTAAGAAATTTTATTAAAAAAACCAACCAAATACACAGGAAGTGTACTACAATGGCACAAATCAAGAACCCGGATTACAACGATCAATAAGATAGGGGAGAGAGAAACAAGAATAGGAAGGCAAAACTAAACTCCACTCAAGGAGAGTACGGAAAAAGAAAAAATTAATGTCAAGAATAGGGTTTGAATGGGGACCAGCCACAACATTGTTTTTATGTCAAATAAATGAGCCTATGCATCCAGCATTTACCAACTTCAGGGAATGCATGATGATACTTTGTATTTTCTGATAGGAAACAATGCTACTTCATTTCTACAAATGTTCTTGATTGTCCAAAATAAGTTGGGTGGATAGGAATTCTTATAGAAGTTATTAAGGTATTATTAACTATTATCTGTAGTTCTGACAGAAGTATAAAGGTATTGGTTGTTACCTGGATAACATTAACAATTTGCTTGATTGCACATCCAAAGAAACTAAGAGCAAGTATAGAAGAAATAAGTAAACTCTGCTTTGCAGTCCTCATCAAGACCTATAAAAGAAAATCATTCAATTAAGAAATCTAGAACCTGGAGAATTAACTAAAACCTTAGACAGCAATAAATAAATAAATAAATAAAAAGGGGCTTACATCCATCAAACTTTCAGTTTGGTTTTCTGCAAGAAGGAACAACACTATGTACAGAACCTGCAGACTTGAAACAGTCAGATCAGGAGAAGAGTGATTATTGCTCATGTAAATAAACTGAACAAAGTTAAATTTACCTCAACTGCCACACAACAATATGCCATAAACATCCTGTTTCCATAGTATGCCTTGAAAAGCCAATTAGAACTGTCTTTTACATCTTTATGACTAACCTTGCCTGACAAGAAAGTACTGATCCAGCAGAGTTGTCAAATAACAAACCAAATCCATCAAGTAGATATGAACTTAAAAGATTATAAATAGGGATGGTTGTCTACCTGTACATTTGCAGCCAGTGGCTGCCAATATCTAAGGCAAGCAGTGACAAGAAGATAAAGCCAGGCCTACATAGAACACCACACCCCCCAATTAAGCATAAATTCATTCAACCAATACACAGATATCATAAAAAGAAGGCCAAAATACACTGTTGGTCCCCCAAACTTTAGCTCATGAGCAATTTGAGCCCGTGAGTTTAAAGAGATTGCTTTTAGTCCCTGGCAAAATTAAAGTGGCCGCTTTTAAACCCTAAAAACTTAAAAGTGATCATTTTATCCCTATTGATGATGAAGTGTCAATTTTAGTCCTAACAAACTTAAAGTGATCACGTTTAGTCCCTATTGATGATGAAGTGTCAATTTTTAGTTTGGCCACGTCATCTAAGGGACTAAAGTGACCTATTTAAACATAGAGGACGCTCATGAGCTAAACCTTAGGGAACAACAGTGTATTTAAGTCTAAAAATAAATAACCAGTAACTTAGTAATGGAATTTGGTCATATGGGGTTGGAGAATTTCTCTCTAACATAGTATAGAGAGTTACAGCTTACAGTCCATTTGGTTAATGTAGCAGAAATCAATCAAAATTTAGACCTTTCATAAAGTGCTCATTACACAAATATCAATCACTACTGGGGTGGAATTAGATGCAACCAAGAAACATCAGCACAAAATTTCAAGTATCAAATTCAGGAACATAACAACAGTATAGTACTTAAAAAAATCAAATACCCACCAATGATATTGGGAATGTAGAGGTACACAGACAGTTTCCCAGGTCTGGTTCCGGTTCTCTTGGCCATTGAAAAAGCTTCTCTCCACAAAACTCACAAATGAATGAACTGCCAAATGAACTATTTCCCTGTACACATTTCTTGTCAGAAACACAATGGTTACCAATGCAATTCACATATATTTTAAACAAATAGAGCAAACCCCTTCATGGGAAAGCCTCCTATTTTGAACTGCCAAATAAACTATTTCCCTGTACACATTTTTTGTCAAAAACACAATGCTTAACAATGCAATTCACAAACATTTTAAACAAATAGGCAAAATCCTTCATGTGAAAGCTCCTATTTTGATCTGTCAAATGAACTATTTCCCTGTACACATTTCTTGTCAAAAACACAATGCTTAACAATGCAATTCACACATATTTTAAACAATAGGCAAAACCCATAATGGGAAAGCTCCTATATTGAGCTGTCAAATTAACTATTCCCTGCACACATTTCTTGTCAAAAACACAATGCTTAACAATGCAATTCACACATATTTTAAACAAATAGAGCAAACCCCTTAATGGGAAAGTTCCTATATTGAACTGCCAAATAAACTATTTCCCTGTACACATTTCTTGTCAAAAACACACCTAACAATTCAATCACACATATTTTAAACAAATGGGAAAAAACCTTAATGGGAAAGTTCCTATATTGAACTGCCATATAAACTATTTCCCTGTACATATTTCTTGTCAAAAACACAAGCTTTAACAATGCAATTCACAAATATTTTGAAAAAATGAGGCAAACCCCTTAATGGGAAAGTTCCTATATTGAACTGCCAAATAAACTATTTCACTGTACACATTCCTCGTCAAAACACAATGCTTAACCTTGCAATTCACCACATATTAACAAATGGGCAAAAACCCAAATGGGAAAGTTCCTATTTTGAATAGGGATTCACTCAATTAGAGCAAACAATAATCTAAAAAACACATAAAATTGAGGAAATGGGTCCACTATATCTAGACCCTCCAGATTGAGAAACCCAGATCTCTGAAATGGGACCCACTAGAGTGGAATTTAACAAGCTAAGTTCTTTATTAAATAGAACACAAAAATTTGAACAAAGTCTGAGATAGGAAACCAACCTGGGAAAAAAATTACCAACGTTGAAAGCAAAACCTAACCCCTCAAAACTCTCGGTATGTTTGATTCTTCGAAGATTGTTTATTCTGTGTGTCTTTCTCTTTTTGGGTTCTATTCTTTGGCCTTGTTAAAGTAAAGAATCCCAAAAAGTAATAGGAACCAAACTTGTCGGGGATGTACAAGTTTTTGGGCCTAAACCCAAAAAGATAAGAATGCATTTTGGGCTAATTATTCTCTCCCAAAGAGAGAGAGAGAGATTTGTTAAACTATGACCAATTCACCTTTGTTTATGAAAGACTGCATGTTATGGGCTTGATGGTGTAAAATAATTTTTGTTATTTTTTTATTAAAAAAAATGTCTAGTCACTATTATGTTAGCTACGTAAGTAATCTACTAATAGAAGTTAACATATGGATTGATACTACTCATTTTTTTTACTTGAGGAACCTATAGCATTCACGTGAAATTTGAGAAATCAATTGTGCTCACAAGATAAATTTTATGAACTAATAGTGTAGTTTCGCTATGTTTTTATTTTACAAGGTCTTGGCCGCTGATGATGTTTAAGAGATAGAGAGGAGATGCTGGCTCGGTGGATAGTTGTAGTATAGACTGTAGATTGAGCAATTTTTATTTTATTTTTTGGGTTTTGTCACATTGATTAGGTGGAAGGGTTTTTACTTCTTTTTTATTATTTTTAAATTTGAAATAAAAATCATACTTTAACCTAATCTAAATGTATAAATGTGTGAAGTTCACTCTTAGAGACTTGAACTCTGACACTTGTCTCCCTCCCCTATCTCACAATAACTTATATTTATGGGGTAATCATTACACGAATGGTACACAATAGCTTTACTCTCTTTTTTAACTTGCTGTGAAAGGGTTGTACCGAGGTCCAAATATTTCAAATCAAGTTTACCCAAATAATGTATTCATGAACATTGGAGCTTGATTATATTTTTTATGTATTCTAGTCTAAAAATATATTTATTTAGACTTGAAATTATATTGCATAAGTTTTTCAATAGGTTTATATGATATTAAATTATTGATTGTAATTTATTAATAATATAAACGGTCCATTTGTAATAAAAATTCATAGAATTGTGAAAAAGAAAAGGTAAAACATTTTAGTCATAATTTCACAATTTATAGGAAAAGAATAAGTTAATGAATTAACTCACGAACAAATCAAGCTTGCTTGACAAGAAAATGAGCTAAGTTTGAACATAAAAGCTTGTTTGGTGATGAGGTTGTTAGCTTGAGCTTGAATAGTGTTATATATATATATATATATAAAAGCAGCTTGAACTTTTAACACTCTGCTCGGCTTATTTACAACTCTAAGTCCCTTCAGTTTGCTTCAAAGATTGGACTAAGTCAAGTTGTTTTGAATAGGGATTCTCAAGTCATAATGACAAGACTAAACACTGATAGTGAGGTTCTAACAACATGTGGTCTATTGATTGTAGATGTGGTGATGTTCTAGTTTTTTTACTGAATTATGTTATCTCATACTAAGAGAGAAAATAATAAGGTTGCTCATAGTTTAGTTAGGTATACTTTACAAATCTTAGACTTATCTGTGTGGATGGAGGATGTTCCACCACAATATCTTTCTGTATTTTAGGCTGATTTAGTCAGTATTTCTTAATAAAAGCTGAGTTGTCTTTCCCCTAAAAAAAAAAAAAAAAGTAATTAACCTACAAGTTCAATTACTTTTCAAACATATATACAAATTTCATTGTAAAGCTTTTTTAATATAGATAACAATAAATGTGATTGGAGGATTAATATTCTTGGAGATTTTAAGTTATTGTAACATTAATTAAGTGTTGAATTGTACTTTTAGTTCCTTGCTTTTTATTCCTAAGAAATTTAGGGTTTTTTTTTTTTTTTCATAAAAAATTGTGTGGATTATTTTCCAAGAATATGTAATTATGGAGGATGCAGAGCATGGCAAGAGTTCTTTAACCTTGAATGGAGTTTTTCTTTGAATATGTAGTTTGCCCTTTGGACTCTCTCTCTCTCTCTCTCTTCTTTATCGTATTTTACTCAATTAGTAATACTTAATGACATGGATCTACTTATGCTATGTACAATCAAGAACTATTTTAAGGTCAAACCTTGANCCCCCCCCCCCCCCCAAAAAAAAAAAAAAACTCAGATATGCATGCATTTAAAATAAGCAATTTCTTTAATGAAAAATTGAGAGAATGCTTACCTGTATACTTGGAAAGAATTACTAACAGGCAACCTGTGCTAATCCTGTGATACAAAACATATTATTACAACAAGATAGGCACAATCAGGTAATTCAACTTCCCAGTGGATATATATGACAGAAAAGAGTATAAAAAGAAGGATAAGACCTAAAGAAAAATCAAATTGACATAGATGATTGTGTGACGGGCGAGAGAGAGAGAGAGAACTTAAAAATCACCTGTCTACTACCTTGTCCAAAACAGATCCAAATGTTGAAACTGAACCAGCAAGAAAAAAGAAATGTGAATGAAACCTAAACCTCATATTTATTTCAGTTTCTTAAAGGTAACAAACATCATTACATTACTATACTCAATAAAAGTCACTAACATGAGAAATGGTATTATCTAGTAATATATGGAATTTTTTAATTAGTAATACACTGCAATTTCCAAAATAAGGCCGTAGTAAGCAGCAAGTAATTTTATATATGGTTCCTTCTTCATTTTGAGTTTATGCTCTATTCACCTTAAGAAACAACAAATATGCAATAAATCAAGTTGAAGCCACTACATCAAAAGGTGAAGGTCAAAAGCTTGAGGCTGGAAAAGTAAAACTGACATGTGAATCCAAGACTAAAAGAGGCATGAGAATGTACAGGCAAAATTACATATGACTAGTTTAATTCACACAACTATGGCACATATCAGCTCCATTGGATAAAATGTTCAGCATTAGATTACTTCAGTAAAACATAGTTAAACCATAAACGATTCTTTACCTTGATTGAATTTGCGAGCACACCAACCATCCAGAGCATCAAATACAAAGCTGAAACCAAACTCAAGTAAATTTCCCACTTTCACATAACTTTAAACAATGATACTCAAAACCAAAAGAAACTTCCCACAACATTGGTTCTCACCTGAAAAATATAGAACAGAAAAAAGCCATTGTTGTTTAGCATTGAGCAAAGGCAATGATGTTCATAATGACCTTAGATATCCTGCACTCAATTAAGCATAAATTCATTCAACCAATACACAGATATCATAAAAAGAAGGCCAAAATACACTGTTGGTCCCCCAAACTTTAGCTCATGAGCAATTTGAGCCCGTAAGTTTAAAGAGATTGCTTTTAGTCCCTGGCAAAATTAAAGTGGCCGCTTTAAACCCTAAAAACTTAAAAGTGATCCATTTTATCCCTATTGATGATGAAGTGTCAATTTTACCTAACAAACTTAAAGTGATCACGTTTAGTCCCTATTGAGTGATGAAGTGTCAATTTTTAGTTTGGCCACGTCATCTAAGGGACTAAAGTGACCTATTTAAACATAGAGGACGCTCATGAGCTAAACCTTAGGGAACAACAGTGTATTTAAGTCTAAAAATAAATAACCAGTAACTTAGTAATGGAATTTGGTCATATGGGGTTGGAGAATTTCTCTCTAACATAGTATAGAGAGTTACAGCTTACAGTCCATTTGGTTAATGGTAGCAGAAATCAATCAAAATTTAGACCTTTCATAAAGTGCTCATTACACAAATATCAATCACTACTGGGGTGGAATTAGATGCAACCAAAGAAACATCAGCACAAAATTTCAAGTATCAAATTCAGGAACATAACAACAGTATAGTACTTAAAAAAATCAAATACCCACCAATGATATTGGGAATGTAGAGGTACACAGACAGTTTCCCAGGTCTGGTTCCGGTTCTCTTGGCCATTGAAAAAGCTTCTCTCCACAAAACTCACAAATGAATGAACTGCCAAATGAACTATTTCCCTGTACACATTTCTTGTCAGAAACACAATGGTTACCAATGCAATTCACATATATTTTAAACAAATAGAGCAAACCCCTTCATGGGAAAGCTCCTATTTTGAACTGCCAAATAAACTATTTCCCTGTACACATTTTTTGTCAAAAACACAATGCTTAACAATGCAATCACAAACATTTTAAACAAATAGGCAAAATCTCTCATGTGAAAGCTCCTATTTTGATCTGTCAAATGAACTATTTCCCTGTACACATTTCTTGTCAAAAACACAATGCTTAACAATGCAATTCACACATATTTTAAACAATAGGCAAAACCCATAATGGGAAAGCTCCTATATTGAGCTGTCAAATTAACTATTCCCCTGCACACATTTCTTGTCAAAAACACAATGCTTAACAATGCAATTCACACATATTTTAAACAAATAGAGCAAACCCCTTAATGGGAAAGTTCCTATATTGAACTGCCCAATAAACTATTTCCCTGTACACATTTCTTGTCACAAAACACACCTAACAATTCAATCACACATATTTTAAACAAATGGGAAAAAACCTTAAGGAAATTAAGAACTATTTTAAGGTCAAACCTTGAAATTATTGTTTAGATTGCACGCAACACCATCCAGGGATTCTCTTTATTAGCTGAATCTTTCTATGGGTTCGTTATATAGTTAATTTCTGTATTTCCTTTTCAGCCTTTCACTTTTACTTTCCTTCTTTATTTTTTGTTTGGCAGGTGGGGGGTCATTTTCATTTTCATGTGTCAATCTTAATATTTAGAATGATTCTTACCTTTCAGAGTAAGAAAATTCTCAATAATAGCAAGAGTTTTAGTCTGTTCGAAAACTTTAAAACCTCTCATTTCAAATTCAATGCATTAGGCTATGACTCAATACTCAATAGGGATGTCGTCAAATGTGGCACATATTCAAATGTTGAACAAATTTCTTGGTGTGTCTTCATCTAGCGACCTCTTAGAAGAAGCAATGGGTAGGAATCAATCTTACACGTATGTAAGATGATAAAGATATATTATAGATGGCTTAGTAATGGCTTTAGGGTATTGGTTTAATTTTCTTTGCTAATTAACATGATGGTTGCTAATGAGTGTGGCCCATCATTGACAAAAGAGAAATAAATTTCATATAAAAATGCCCCCTCAAGTCATTAACTCCTCATATCTAACGTCTTCTCAGTTGGGTGTTGATCAAAGAGTTTATGAAAACACCAAATTTCATAGAATGATGATGCCCCCTTGGGTCATTAATTCGTCATAATTTGCATTTTGGTTTTTCATTTTAATAAAAAGAGTAAACCGTTTATTGTTCGTTCATCTCAAAGATTACAAATCGTTTTCTATTTCTTTGACATTGAACCAAGGAAGTCGATACCGTACCGGTACCGGCCGTACCGGCCGGTACGTACTGTACCGGTTGCATACCGGTATCGAAATATTAATGTTTCGTACCGGTTTAAATACCGGCCGTACCGGTTATGTATCGGCCATACCGGCCAATTTCGGGCAATACCGGCCGGTACCGGGCATACCGGCCGGTACAGAAAAAAGTTTTTTTTTTTTTTTTATTTAAGTTTTGTAATTTTTGAATTTTTGTTAGGGTAGAATGATAACTTATTTGCATTAACTTATTAGTATTGTTTGTTTTCTTAGTATGCAATGGTAACTTTTAAGCTTTCTATTTTTTATATTGTGTGTATGTTTTTTTTTTCTTTAATTGATACTAAAGTTTAAAATTATGAATAATTAGTTTTGAATTGAGGAAATGTTTTATGGTAAACTTTTATATTTATTATAATATATATACACACACATACATATATATATTTATTTAAAAATATAAAAAGTAGCGGTAAACCCGAAACGGTACTCCGGTATTGACCGGTATCCGAAATATACCGTACCGTTGGGCAAACCGGTACAGCCTCCGGTACGGTATTGACTCCCTTGTATTGAACGCGAACAAATATTTTCTGAGATTCATAAAACACGCATGAAGTTTTACACTATATTTGGGAGTTTAGAAAGAACAAGAATAAAATGGAATGAATAGAATATTAAATAATGAAATATCATAAATTGTTTAAATCTTTGTCAATAAAAGAATGGAAATGAATCATTTTCTAACAACATTATTATTATGTCATTTCTTTAATAAAAGTATAGAAAAGGCATTTAAAAAGAAAAAAAAAATAGTGATATTATGAGGACTTCAACAAGAATTCATTAAAACACATTTCATTCTCACCTATTCCTCCTATTTTTTGAGGGATAGAAAATGGGCTTATAAGGGAATGGAGCTTTCTAATTCATTTCATTCCTTCATATCTCTCTAGTCCAAACAAGCTATTAAGATTTGAAATTTTGTATAATAACAATAATGACTGTCAAAGATTTTTCTTGACTAAATTACATTAATTGATTGCAATGCCTTTCAATAGTAGGAGAATGAATTGAACGCGAACAAATATTTTCTGAGATTCATAAAACACGCATGAAGTTTTACACTATATTTGGGAGTTTAGAAAGAACAAGAATAAAATGGAATGAATAGAATATTAAATAATGAAATATCATAAATTGTTTAAATCTTTGTCAATAAAAGAATGGAAATGAATCATTTTCTAACAACATTATTATTATGTCATTTCTTTAATAAAAGTATAGAAAAGGCATTTAAAAAGAAAAAAAAAATAGTGATATTATGAGGACTTCAACAAGAATTCATTAAAACACATTTCATTCTCACCTATTCCTCCTATTTTTTGAGGGATAGAAAATGGGCTTATAAGGGAATGGAGCTTTCTAATTCATTTCATTCCTTCATATCTCTCTAGTCCAAACAAGCTATTAAGATTTGAAATTTTGTATAATAACAATAATGACTGTCAAAGATTTTTCTTGACTAAATTACATTAATTGATTGCAATGCCTTTCAATAGTAGGAGAATGAAAATGGGATGCCAATGGGTTAGGCTGGTTTGGTGTGTTTTTTTTGACTTAATCCAATGCCATAGTAGGAAGGGTTTGAGATTTTATTTGAATAGGTTTGGATCCACACATTCAAACTTGTTAGGGTTTGGTTTTTTATACCTTAACCCCAAAAAAAAAAAAAAAAGTCTTTCTTTTGCTCATAAAATATTGTGTAATTTTATATAAAAGTGGTTATTAATGCTTAAATTTTTTTTTTTTTCAAAATTATAGGTTAGCTTGATCTAATCTAACTTGCTTGACTTAACTCATGGTAAGATATAGAGGCAATCTTTGAATAAGTTTAAATTTTCAAATATAGATCGGATTGGCTTGTGATGAAAGTCATAAAATTCCATATAAATTTTGATAAGAAGTTGATAACAAATATTAAAAGTTTAAAGAGTTGGAGCCATACCTAATTGAAAAGCCATGTCTGAGTAGAAAGCATGAAACTAAACTAGTACCACGATGGGATAGCAATATTAGCAGACAAACAACAAAACATAATCCTATACTTTTCACTATTTGATTTGAAACCCATGCATCTAATTCAAGATTCTATACAATACTTTTAAGCTATGTTTCATTATCGTATATATCACCTCAAAGTCACACCATTAAAGCCTAGAAAATTTGTTGGGAATCTGACATGGATGAACAATCTACCTCCATGTCAGCATTAACTAAACACGCCAGCAAGATAAAAAGGAAAAACTCAAAACAATAATGATATATTATCACACGTTTAGTTATAATTGTTTTATGCGGCAGCCTGTAATTAGCTTTCTCTCACTATCATATGGACCTACAATTTTTTCTCTATAATTCACAGCTTTTCACATATGACACTTTTTTTATAACTATTATATGTAGTAGACTATAATTAACTGTTTAACACTTGTACATAAATCCACTACTTTTTCTTCACTACTCACAATCTACCATGTTGGAACTGTGACAAAGTTGTGGTTCTGGTCCTAAATTTTTTCATGAATGTATATGGTATTGTCATTATTGAAACTCAAATCAAAGTCTCTCATTTTATTTTCTCACTCAAAATCTTCACAACAACTCCACGTATTTGCTTTTCATGTTAACTGTACGTGGACCAACCACTTTTTTTACCATTCACATCATATCAAACTTGTAGCACAAAATGATATACTATACCTATTTTGGTGAAAGTGAATGGTAGTAACATTATTCAAAATCCCTCATGTTATTTTCTTACTCAAAATCTTCAAGGGCCCCATGAATTTTGCTTTGCATGTTAGAGAAACAGCAAGGAAGTAACACACACGCGTAGACACGTTGAAACAGAGAGCTGTAGCTAGAGACCAAGACCCATATGAATCCCCACTATAATCAATTATCAAAGTGTGAAAAAAACAAAGAGGAAAAAAAAAGATGTAGGTGTTTAGTGGAAACAAATTGCGATAAACAAGGACGACTTATTGGACAAGAAAAATTGAAATCTCCTGTCAACGCCATACCCATTTCCACCATATGAGTCCACAATCCACATCCACCAAAGACTACTCAAATTAATCAGTGTCCCATGACTTCTTTGTTACTTTCTCTTTCTTTCTTTCTTTAGTTTTCATCTTTTATTCAAATATTGAATTCAAAGTGCGAAAAAAATATTCCATTAATTTCTTAGATTGATAAATTTTCTTGTTGACGAAAAATATATATGGAGCACGAAGTTTGAACCCCGAGCAAAGTTGAAAATCTATCCAATATCAATAACTATATCATATAAAACAAGTTTAAATTTCAAGTTTTTTTTTTTCTACTTTAATTTTTTTTAAACAAATCATTAATTAATAGATGAGATGTTAAATAATATGTAGAAACCCAAAACTGGGCATTCCAACTTTGTAATTTTGAAAATGTTAATCTAATTAATTGTTTAATATTAAACAATAATTACACCAATGCAACTTGATATTTTTTTTCCAAAAAACAAATGATGTACCTTGAGATGATCATATTAAATATGTGTGTATATATACAATCAAGTAGTAGGTTGATCTATCAAAATGTGCATTGATGATAGCCTAATGGAGTTGAATTGGGTGACATTTCATTTATGAGTGAAAGTTTGAAACCAACCCCATTAACGTGTGCAATGCATTATCATTTGTTTGAATTGAAACAGACATGCCTTAGTAAGTCAAGCATTAAACTTATTATGATAGACAGACATGGCCTAGTAATAGAGATTATGAAAGATATTTGGTTGTTTTTGGAGTGGAGTGAGTGATTATTATTTCTACCTAAGAGCGACAACCAAAGGGTGCATGAGATAGACATATAATAAAACCTATAATGCGTGTGATAAATCTCCAACCTTATTAAACTCTATAGACTGCAATAAATTATAAATTGTACGGCATATAGTGTATATATGTATATAATAATAAAAACTTGGCAAGTTCAAAGCACGCATTCCAAGCTAATACTATTTTGTATGGGATTGATTACGTATTTGATTACCTACATAAACAACTCAATTTTCTATTCTTAAAACTTAGTGTTCAATATCAATGAATGCTTATATTTGACATTTCCCAAGGACTAATAAATTCTACCACCCTATCAAAAAATTAATAAATAAATTCTACTAATCCTTATAAACAAGGTATTTGATATCCAAACTAGATTATTTTTTGGTCATGTTCCAAGAAAAATTAACCATTTGATAATATCAATCATTAAAATATATACTTGCAGAAAAAAAAAAAAAAAAAAAAAAAAAAAAACAAAGCCAAAAAAACAGACTTGCAATTATGAAGTGGCAAATTTGGGTGTTTCTAATGCATACAATGGGGTGTCCTTTTCCTCGCAGTTGTGAAGTTTTTCTGCTAATCTAGCTTTGGCAGCATGCTTTTCCTATCCTTTTCAGAACACAAAATTATTTAAGCCAATTTAACAAAACTCAAGCGTGGACATGGACTGATAGACAGGCTAGTGTGCCTGACATTGCTTTCAATCCTTCCTGTCACTGTAAATTTAGAACACTGCCAAAGGCAAAATAATTGGTAAAATCTGATATGAATAATCAAATCAAATCAATCTACCTCTTCTACCACAGCCAAGAAAAAAATTAAAACAGAGAAAAAAACAATCTAAAAAAGGGAAAAGCAATAAACCCATGAAAGGCAAAGATGCTGTCCTATATAATCTGTTCAATTGATTTTTGGTTCTTTAAGGTACAAATTAAATCTAAAATTAAAGATTCTAAATGCTAAAAAACTAAAAACAGTGCAAACATCGAAATGGGTTCTGTTCATTCATCATCCTAAGGTCAAATCCAAGCATATTTTCAATGTTCCCTCTTCTTTTTTTTTTTCCTTCCCTCTTTACTTTTCCCAGAAAATTTGCCTAGAAAATCAAAGCCTCTATGCTAGCCTTCTTTGCCTTTGTACAGACAGGACAACAATCAAGCAGAGGCTCACAAACTTCGCATGAACAAAGGTGCCTGCAAGGAAGGAACAACATGCACGAGCTTCGAGAATTACAGCCTTTACACACCGTCATCATCATCAACTTTCTCTTATTCTCAAGCTCACACACTTCTAGCACTCCTCTGTTTTCCTCTGTTTCATATTGTACTACTTCTTGTAATAATTCTTCGTCTTTCTCCATATTTACATCACAGCAAGACTCCGCGTCCTCTGCATCATTGTTAAAGAAGCCGAAAGGGGTTCTTTCTTTAACTTGCTCTAATGCGTTATTCAAGGACACAACCATGGCTTCGTTTTCTTGTGCCACTCTCTGCCACGCTTGGTTCTCTGCCTCCAATCTTCTCAAGAAATCTTCAAGCTCCATTGTTCTATTAGCCGCTTGTGCTATTTCCTCGTCCTTCTGTCTCAGTAAAAATAACGTTTTTGATTCAATTCTCTTTAACACCACTGCTAATTGTTGCTTCCTCTGCTCTTGCAATACTAATCTCAATCTCTCATTCTGTTTCCACAAGAAAAAAAAGCAAACCAATGGGATATTATAAAATGCACAAAAATTTATACCAATTTAAGAAGAACTCCATTGATCCAAATATCCAATTTATAACAATGTAAGAAGAGTATTAAAATTTTCAATTACTTGAAGGTACGCTTTTTCTAACCTGTAATCTGAGATATTGATCAATCTCCTGCCTTTGCTTCTCAAACTGAGAAGTTATGCTTTGAGAATGCAGCATTGGTAGATGACTGTTGTTGTTGTTTGGTGGTGGTGATGGGATTGTTTTTCAAAGTAGAAGCAATAAAACTACCGTTGTCAAGAAAGGGGTTTTGTTGATTCCTTTGCTGCTGGTTTTGAATCTGTTGTAAGCGTTGCAGTTGTTGGTGTTGCTGCTGCAGTTGTTGTTTCTGTTGGAGATCAAAACTGAAGTGATTGAAACCGCCAAGACCAACGCCACAACCATTATCCATGATCAAATCATGTGACCCAAAATTGGAAACCCATGATTCTCTGAATACAACTGCGCTTGAATAGCCATATCTTTGTCAAAAAAAAAAACCAACCCTCTCTCAGAAAACAAAAGAACACAAAAATAGCAGAACCAGACCAAACCAGATCAAGTGCAACAAGCCCTCTTCTTTCTCTAACAAATAACCAAATGGGGTTGCATCAAAACTTGTTCTTGAATCATAAGGACTCCATGTAGTGTGTGTCTCTCTAATGGTCTCCCTCTCTATATTGCTATAGTTTTGAGGAACATATAAAAAACGAAGGTGGTGGGGGTGTAGGGTGTGGGGTGTGGTGCTTATATATATACATATATGGGGAATTGAGAAAAGAAAGAAGTGTGATTATAATTTTTAAATAGTACTCGTAATAGATAAATTTGATTGAATTAAAGTAACTGAAAACTTGAAAGGGAAAGAGAGATAGCCTAGGATACTATACTCTCTCTCTTTTCTATCTATCTTTAACTTTTTCTACCTTTTTTTTCTCTATAGTCTAAGCATTAAAGAGAGAGAGATATATGGGACGCGGTATGCAACAACGTACACATGCAGATTTTGTGACTAAACTATCGGGTCAGAGATTTCAGAGGGCGTTTTTTCTTTCTTTGAATAAAGAAGATATTCAATTCCTAGACTCTGTGTGTCCATTCACACACATATATTATATGTATTATATATATATGGGTGTGAGAGTCTCTGAGCCCTGTGAATAAGTCAGTTTTCATTTATATGAGAGAGAGAGGAGGAGAATCAGAGATTTGTCAGTTTGGTCATTTGGAAAGGCTGAAGAATAGGATTTTTTTTTTTCTTTTTTTCTTTTGGGTTCTCGTATTTCTATTTTTTTTTTGGGGAGTATAAAAATAAATAAAAACTGTTTCATTTAAACTATTTTATTCTATTTTGAGAAAAATAAATAGTATTTTGTATTTTTGGTAAGATTGTTAAATTAAGTATACCATCTCAGTTTTGTTCCAATATAATGTAACAGCTAAATTTGAGTTGTACTACTAGAATTTTTTACCTTTGAAAATTTAGTACCTTGGAGAAAATTACTGCTTGATAATAGTTGTGTTTTTATGTTTTAAAGATAGAATTACACAATATTATAGGAACTAATAGATGAGTATATATATTATATAAGGATTTATTTTTACAACAATGCATATCTTCCACACTTCAAATACTCTTTAATGTTATCACTATCAATGAGTATGTGAGGATTTATTTTACAACAACGCATATCTTCCAGACTTCAAATTCTCTTAATCACTATCACTATTTTTTTGGGTATTTGAATCAAATATCTAACAAAAATCCTTTATCAATTAGGATTTTGAAATTGTTTCTCAATCGTTGTTCCTCTTATTCTTTGGACTTCAAGGTAAAGCGAAATTCCAAAATTAAAGAGGATTATTCTAATCAAACTTGAGAGAAATAATAATCATAATCTTATAAATTTACACATAGATTTGAACTACTATTGTATCAATAAAAAAAATAGGTATAAAGTTGGCCATAATTTTACTCTAATATATATATACACACATATTATATATATATATATATATATATAAAGTCAAATTAAAACTCCATGTATATCTTATTAGTGCAGGGCAGGCTACAGACTTATCCTACCACATATAGCAACAAATAAAAATTTCTTATATTTTAGTATACTGTATCTGTGTATGTCATTTTGTTCCTATGGTCTAGATACCATCTTAATTTTTTTCTTAATAAATGTGATAACATTTCAATATATGACGTGAACTCTATAATTATTATTTTTTACTATCAAACCAATACATCAAATAAGTTTTAAGATAATTTAGAAAAGAATTGATCGCATGTCCTGTATTCAACAACTACAATCCACATAAATATCAACCCTTTAAATGGCCTCTCTAGGAAATTTAAAATATCACTATTAATATGGACATTATTTGAAGCTCATGATTCATGAATAAAATTTAACCAATTTGAACTTGGTAGGAAATCATTTTCCAAAACCAGATATATAGTCAATGGGCATTACAAATTTGCATAAACATTAATGCCTTGTACATATAAGATATTGGTTAATGTTTGTATTTATGGATCGACATTTGTTTCTTAATTATCAATTTATCGTTACCATATGCTGTGTGTAGCACTAGAAATAAAATTATGGTTTATATAGGATTTTTTTTTTCTTATTAGCAAATAATAATAATAACAATAATAATTTCAAGCAGCTACCCCTTTTTGGGTTTCAATTGAACTTTGATAATTAGGTATATATGAATATGATTTCTCATTTTGATCAAATATATGACGAACTAGGTAACTTGGTTATCAAAATAAACATTATATATATGAGATAAGATTTAAAATATATAGCACCCATTTTATGATGATTAATTTTTGCTCTCTAATCTAATAGTTAATGAGAAATGATATGTCTATAACATTTTTATAACAAAACCTAAGTAATAGATTATTACTAGTTGTTATTGTTAGGGCAAAAAAGTAATTTTAGTGTTAGTTTCAAATTTGAACCAATAACAACTAACTATCTGTGATTTGTTATAAAAATATTGTAAAAATGTTGTAAAATTATTGTAGATCGTAGCATCTCTCTTTCTTTTTAGTGTAGGTAAAATAAATTTAAGTCACTTATTCGACAATAATAGATTTTATTAATTGAGATAAAAACCCGATCTTGAGAGTTGGATATTCATTTTGTGATGAGTTTGGGACTCATGCCTACAACACTTTTACTCCTCGTTAAGAAATAGAATGTACACGAGAGAACCGCATAAGATACAATGACTTATTTAATATGAGTTATGATGTGTGTCCTATGGCCTCAATACATTTCTTAGTTCTCACCCTTTATTTGGTTTAAAGGCCACCGATTCAACATGTATAGCTGGTTAAAGTGTGTGTATATATATATATGTGTGTGTCAAATTCAATAAACAGCAGAAATTCTCAATCACACTTTAGATGATTTGACATATTAGATAAAAGAAATCATCCTCGTAGACAAATTAACACATACCAAGAAATAGATCGTAGTTTCTCTCTTTTTTCTTATTAACCATTTTTTTTTAATTTTAATTTTTCACATTTTAAGTGAGGGATAGGAATTCAATTATGAAAGTGAAACCCTCCGGCTAAAAGTATTGAAAAAAATACCGTTTGAGCTAAAGTATCAAGTAGTTTTTCAAAACTTAGGGTCTAAGATAATTATAATTTCTATGTTCCTAAGTGCTTCTAGTAAAGTTAGAGTTCAACAAACTTAATAGTGAATATGGCCAAAGCTCCTAAAAAAAGAATATGGCCAAAGAATATACCCTACACATTATCATTTGAGGCTATCTAGCTAGTTTCTTAGTGGGATCCCTTATATTCCACAATGATGATGATTAATGTATTGACCATTCATCGGTCGCAGGTGACATCTTTGGAGTTTTCAACACGAAATATGAAAAAGGTCCATTGTTCTCACCTATACCTTGTTACTATATATTTTTCTAAAGGCATCATGTTCCTTCAAGAAAATTACCCCAATCAAGGTCATACTTACCCACGCATCAACATCTTTATTTTTTTGCTATAATATCTTGGCCACAAAGGGAAACCCATATTTCTCATAAGAATCACTTACTCCCCTTAATCATTTCATTGTCAAAAAGAGAGAAGCTTGGATTAACATCATCAATGGCTTTCATTGTGGTTATACTTTTTGGGTTTACCCACGTGTTTCCCTAAATACATTAGGTGGCCGTTGAAACATGAAAGCAGTGATATCTCTTTCTTTTTTGACGTAAGGGTGGCATTCTTACTCATTTAACTCCACGAATTTTTAGCCCCAAGTTCCACCTCTCTAGATTGTTTATATCCCATCAACTTAATCTGTCTAAGTGGGTCACGTGAACATTGTGTCATTTTTTTCTTTACAAATTCAAGAGGTTTGAAATAAATTATAAACTTTATTAAGACCTAATGAGCATTATCCTTTTTTAGGTAGACTTAAGATTATTTTATGGACCTCATCTAATTTTAATAATCTATTTAGGTTAAGAACATTACAACTCAAGTCTAGGCACGGAACTAAGGGGGGGGGGAGGTGGTGTGCCATGGCCCCCCAACCTTTGAAAAAAAAATTTCTAGTATATATATTAGCATTAAAAATTTACTTTTGGCTCTAAAATTAATATACTTGGCCCCTTTCTCCCAAACAATTTACAAGCTGACCCATGAAACTAAAAATGAAAAAAATTATCAAATCATCCATTATCTAGTTGTCCCAATAATATCAATAAAAACATTTAGCTAAACATTTGGACAATTTACAAATCTAGACAACATGGAAAATCTACAAAACAATTCACAAATTCAGATAAAAAAAAATTATAACAAACCAATTATAAATCTTAGCAAAACAAATCACAAAAACCCAATAATATTTACCTAATTTTTATCTCTCATTTGAGAGCTCTTTGTCCCTCTCAAATGACTCCACCCCATAGTCACAAAAATAACTCCTATGCTGCTAATCACTTCATCCACACACTAATTAGTGTCACCAGTGACTTGGATCAGTTGGTGTCTTTAACTCAACCCATGAAAACAATTTTTTTTTTGAAAGGGTTGCTGCTCTTTAACACAACCCATGGAAAATTTTTATTTATTTTTTAAATGATAGAATTTTATTAAATTTTAATGTTTTATTAACTTTGGGACACACTTGGCATGCATGCATAAATATAATACATATGTGAAATAACAATTTACTGTTTTGTGCCTTACCTAAACTGCCACCAGAGCATGTGTGTGATAGTCTGTTGGTAATAAACTTTGTGCTTTAATGTAGTGATGGGAAAAGTTTTTTTATTTACATAGTTGAAGACTTAAAGTTACCATTCATTATCATGTGATTTTTTAACAGATCTTTTTTTCTTTTCTTATTTTACTACTTTTTCAAAATGGAAAATTTTTAAAGGAAAAGATCTCACATCTTTATGCTACCTCAACCTTAACCAAGTAATTATTATAAAAAATTCCTTAACCAAGGCACTGATAAATACGATAATTGTCTCACCTTTTTTTTTTTCGCTGAATATTAGTGAATGATGTTGATTAACCATTATTTTCGTTGTTTTATTAATGTAATACTAAACATGGATTTGAACTTTTAACTATAGTTTTTGCATTTTTTTTATAATCTTTTATATATAGCATTATGAAGTTATTAGGTATAGAATTATGTGAAAAGAATAAATATATATTTTTTAAAAAAATTATAATGTGGATAGAATAAAGAATTGGTTTAACCTTAGTCAGACCTTGAAAATATCAAGACATGACAATTGACTTACAGAACTCTTGATTATAATATCTATTATTAATTTTTTTAAAAAGAGAAAAATTAAAAAAATTAATACTAATAATGCATCGTTGTCAACCTCTAGTATAAATATTCCAACTTTCCAATATTCTTGAACAAAGAACTTTGATCCCTCTAAGTTTGAATCCTAGTTCCATCCCTAAACTCAACGTTGAGAGCTCTCAAATTAGCTAGACATGTAGAATTCTTGTCAAATTTTGTTGTTTAGATGGAAGAAGTTCTTTCCTTCATTTAGGACCAAGTACTCCTTGATGGTTTCATTAAAAAAAGAAAAAAAGAAAAAAGAAGAAGAAGAGTACACCTTGATGTTTCTGGTTGATTAATTTCAATAATATTAATTGTTCTTCTCTAAAATAATAAAACCCCATTTTCCACTTGTTATTAGTAAAAATAAAAAACATGTCACAATACTTTATTTAATATAAAGTTTTGATTCTTCAAAGCCATCATGTTGGTGAACTTTTGACTTAGACTTATGTATGATTAATTGAATCATGTAAGTCTAGAATGCTTCCCTATCGGGCCTGTCTTTTATGAGTTTCATTATGAAAAACAAAAGAAGAAGATATATCAAAAGCTCCTATCATTTCCATATGTGTCTATTTTACTATTTAAATTTGATCCCATAAATTCCTTCCAAAAACATGTATATCTAATACTAAATCTTTTTTTTTTTTAATTTTATTTTATGAACAATACTAATCTTTCAAAAGTTTAAATAATGTGATAATAAATAATTTTACAAGCCTAATCTTCTTATAAATTAGGGTTGAAATATCCCTCTTCACCTTTTTTAATAATAAAAACAAAGAAAAAAAATAAAATTCTTGCAGGCCCATCTCTTACGAAATTAGATCATACAAATCTTTTCTGCTATACAATACTTTCTTTCATATCACTTTTTTTTTTCTTTAACCTATCTTGAATTTTGAACTCTTTGATATCTCTGCCATTTTGGTACTGCACATGCCTGTATTATACGTTGGCCTATGCCCAACAAAGACCTCCACTGGAACTCAAGGCCCCCCTCACATACAAATATAGGACAGTACCCCCATGGATCCTAAATCACGCAAATTTTGTCCATGTCATCAAAAAGATTATTTCCACAACCACAAAAGTCATCGGGAAAAAAAAGAAAAGGAAAAACAAATACCTGTCACATTTCCCAAGGTCTTTGAAAACAAACGGTCATTCATTCATCATCAATATAATTATTTTTTTTTGTGTTGAAAGCAATAGTTTTCTCGTTTGCATGCATTTGAGAAACAGAGAGGAAAAAGAGAGAGAGAGAGAGCTATTCAGCTAACATACGAGGGTGATGGTGGACCCATGTGATGCTCACCAAACATGACCAAATGAAAAAGCTCTTCACTGCTTCGATGGTTGGCTCTTCTGCAACCATTTGTGCAATCCATGTGACCCACCTCTCACTCAGTCTCTCTCTCTTTCTCTCTCTTCATTGACTAGGTTTAATACTATTCTTATTTATGAGGGAGGTACAAAAATCCAAAACCCCATTTCTCGAATTTTGATGAAAAAGTCTTTCTCTGCAACTCCCCAACTACTACTCCTTGTTTCTAGCTTTTGGCAAAGTAATGTGGTCGTACTGTTGTTGTCGCTGTTGTTGTGGGTTGTGTGAGTCTCTCTTCCCATCATGGATAAACCACACGTGGAAACCTATATGATTTGCATAAAATTGCTAAAACTGTTAATTTTTTTTACCAAAAATTACTACCAATTCTTTTTTTACTAAATGCTTATAATATATAATATTTTCTCACAGAATCAAGATTCAAATATCTTCCACGGTGTTGTAACTATCAAAGTAAAAAAAAAAAAAAAATGGTGAAACATTTACAATACATATATAATAAAAATCATTTTTGGGAATTAAATGTTGACATAAATTTATATATATATGTTGTATATATTATATATATTTCTATAGTTATTAATTGTGAAGATTCAAATTCTGGATGTCTTAGTAAGAAATATTATGAGGTGTCAACTATCTGAGTTATAAAATTTTTGACATGTTGACATAAGTTTATATATGGTCTGTTTGGATACCGCTTATTGCTAAAAACTGAAAATTGAGAATATTTAGCAAAATAATTTTTAAATGTGTAAACAATGCTTGAGACCAAAATTTTTTTTTAAATGCTTTTGCTAGGAAACGCGCAAAACGCGCTTCCCAAACGAGGCATAGTAAAAGATTGATTTTAGAATACTATAAATTTTATATATATATATATATATATATATGCTGACCTTTTTATGGTGGGAGAACCTCTTCCTTAGAAGATATTATTCGCTTTGGGTGAAAACCCTCACAGATAAGCGAACAATAACTTTTCAGGAAGAGGTTTGTCCCTCCACAAAAAAAAAAAAATATATATATATATATATATATATATATAAAGGGTCCGGTTAATGTATGCCCTTAAGGCATACATTAACAAATTTTTTTTTGGAAAATTTTTATCGGCAATTGAAAAAACTATCAAAATTTTTTCAATTCCTGATAAAACTTTTTCCAAAAATAGTATACTATTGTGTGGCCATTAGTAAAATCCATATATAAAAGCCTAATAAACTCATGTGTCACAAAAAAATAAAAATAAATCAAATATTTATTTATTATGTTATATCAATTTATAATTTTATTATTTTCTTAAAAAAATTTGGAATATTTTGCGCAAATCGTTTTGCATACGCTGTGTGTTTGAAGGGAAAGATCATAATTTCTAGCATGCTTTTCAAGGGTATATAAAGATTTTGCTTTTAGTTGTAGAAAACATAATGATTGCTTAAATATTGGGGCTATGGACTAATTTGACAGAAGAAACAACAATGATGATACTTTTCTAATCTACGCGGTTTTAAAATTTTTGACAATATGCCATAATTTATGGGGTTGAAAATATAATGAAAACAAAACCCAAAAGGCATGTTTTAATTATGTGCATAAACTTTTAAATTAAACCGTCAACCTCAATTATTTTATTTTATTTTTTCTTGATTTTTCCTGTGACTAAGACAAGTTAGTTGTTCACGCTGAAAGTCTTTGGAGAACTCTTGAAGCAAGAAAATCTTGCGCCATTTTGGAAGCCATTCTTTTCGTTGAAGTTTCTTCTAATAACTCTTTCAAGACCCAATTCATTGAAATCATTAATCTCCCTATCCACAGTATACCAAACAACAAAAATTAAAAAATCATTGAGGTTTGAGACTATTCACCTGCATGCTGATCAAACTCTTCAATCAACTAGTTTTTTCTTATAAGATGTCTACTTTTTCATAACAATCCAAAGATTGCTGATGATCCTACGTTATCCAGAATAATGTCTACTTTTCATAAAATAGTAATGCATTGCCCAAGTCTTTTTTACTCATGTTTGTTGATGATTTGAAAGAGACTGAATGACTTGGGGGGTTGGGAAAGGCAATTGCCATGGGGTTACCATGGTACCAGCCAACAAAGCTAGGTGGTATTGTCTGTATTATGCTAGTAAAAGTTCATGCATATATACTGACTAGAGCTTTAAGAACATCAAAACTTTACTAATGAAAATGAATTTTTCAGAAGTAAAAATAAATAAATAAATAAAAGAGCACAGCAATAAATCTCTACTTATTAATTATGATGTAACTTGTAAAATTAAGATTTTAGGTATAAGTTTTTTTGGGAGATAGGTAAAAAATGGAAAGAGGTGAGTTCAAACTAAAGACACACGGTACACCATGAAGGATACTATTACTATTACTATTACTATTAGGCTATCATTTGAAACAATGATACCCTTGTCATATTAGAATAGTTTATTGCAATTTTGCTAAATAAAAAAATATGGGGAACAATCAATCATGACGATCTTACCTCTTGGGATAACTCTAATAACTCCTCACTTGTTAACAAAAAAAATTGGGGGGAGGGGGAAGGGAGATAACAAGAAAAAAAAAAATTAAATTGCATATTTGGTTTTCAAATTTTGATATTTGTTTCAAAATTATATTTATACTTTAAAATATTTCACTTTAGTTCATATATATATATATGTAAAATTGTTTCAAAAAGGTTTGTATCGTCTTATGATATATGAAAAATACTAACTTGGTAACCCAAACAACATGTCACATCATAGGCTTTATGTTTTCAAATTGACTTTAATTAGTAAATTTTATTTGTTATGTCAACATTTTTCATCAATCAAATAGCAATAAAAATGTTTTTGAAGCATTATAAAGAAGATTCTTAACAAATTTCAAAGATTGATTATATCAAGTATGCAATTTTAAACACACCCACCATAAAAATAAGTGGATTTGTCTTACACTTGCAGTATATTGTTTATACCATCTATGATACAAATGCATGGTCTGAAATCTGAAAAAACAACATTAAAGAAAAAAATATAGGGAGAAGATCATATAATATTGTCCTTTCAATTTAAGTAATATTTTGTTTAGTTTTCAATAGCACTCATGAAAGCTTTGAGATTGATATTGGAGACAAAGGGAAGCAATCTTTTGAATAATGAAAGATTCTTTAACATTATATATACTCTATGTTTGTAGTGTGAACTTCATTACATGTGAGAGCTAAATTTGCGCCATGCATTAGGAGTTTGTCACTTTGTCTTCAATGAGTAAGTAAGTTTTATTTCACAACCAAAAGTTGAACAACCATAATTGATGTTTGAGACTCTCTTTGTATTGTGTCTTTAGGTATTAAGTAGTTAAGTCAAAGTACGACCACTTCAAGTGAATCTCAAAATGAATCGGCAAAGATTTTTATTTTTTTTGTCAAATATTAACCCTTGGAGTTAATCTTAGCTTACCCTAATTAAGTCCCTAAGCCAAAAAATAATAGGTTGGGCTACCTACCTATGTCCAAGTAAGACATGGCAGAATGATTACTTAATTAGGGTGCCATATTATTAGTGGAAGGTGCATGGACGGCCATTTTCTACCTTTTGTGAAAAGAAAAAGATTAAAATACATAGAAACACTTCAATGTGAAATCCATATGGAGATCATTTAAAAACTCATTAACCTTATCTTAAGTTGAAATCCTGGACTCCTAGGCTAGGTTAGTCCTTATTTTTCTTTTGTTCTTTGAACCTAATTGATTAGACTCATTATTTTCCTCATAAAAAGAAAAGTGTCGATAATTACACAATGTGTTGGGGACATATGACTAAAAATTGTGTTTTTAACATGATTTCAATTACAATTATAAATTCGTGTTTTCAAAACCTAATTTCACAATTTCACAATTATAACTGAAATTGTGTTTTTAAAATACAATTTTAAAAATCAGCGTATGCAAAAATAATTAGCTTGAAAGGATGTTCAAATTAATTATATTTTTATTTAATTAATTTTTTAAAACAAAATAACCAATAAAGATAAGTTATACAGACAAATTAACACTTCAAGAAAACTATTTCATTTGCTTAAAAGGGATGGTTTCAATTTTTGTCAAGATCTTGTAATTTCTTCTACCTTTCCTATAGCTATATAAACAAAAGGCCGGGCTAGATGTTTCCAATGATGAAGCTATTAAACTAGCATGATGTAAGGGTGAAATAAGAGGAGATCCAAAGAGCCCTATCTTCTACCACGTATCAAACACACCAAAAATTGTTGTATATATTCAAAGCTTAGATTCTCAAGGGAAGGAAAACCTTTTGAAGTTGTAGTCACCACTTTGTTGTTTTCTTCATCTTTCTTTTTCTTTATTTTAGGTGTTTGGGCCATATGTTGCCGCTCTCATAAAGACAATAATTAAAATAATAATAATATAAATAAAAGGGAGCACCCATTTTTTCTTCCAAGTTGCTAGGCTCTTCTTTCATAAAGAAGATGGGAATTGATTAATGTGATCATGTCAGGGTTGATTTCACATTCTATTTACATAGAATAGACCCACAAAACGAAAGTCATGTGAAGTGTCTTTGGGGGGATTCCCATCCCATCTTTATTATTTCCATGCATGCTCCTTGTTATTTGGTTTTGTAATGTAACCCACCAAAAGAAAAGTGATTTTGAGTGCTTCTCGTGCAACTTTGACTACATGTTTTTGTTTTTTTGTTGTGGATGAGTCAGTAGACTCAGTTCCTGGATGTGGATGA
This sequence comes from Quercus suber, assembly GCF_002906115.3. Taxonomy (NCBI): domain Eukaryota; kingdom Viridiplantae; phylum Streptophyta; class Magnoliopsida; order Fagales; family Fagaceae; genus Quercus; species Quercus suber. The sequence goes on from NW_027069521.1 coordinate 761,531, forward strand.
CACTGTGTCAATATACTCACTCCGTAGAACATTGAATTATGCCACCTTTGGTTTGTGCATGTTTAAACAAATCCCTTTCGTAAAGAAATATCAATGATTTTTGCTTTTCTAAATTTGACTTGTTCTTGTTTCCAAGAAGCTCAATTCCAACATCATTGCTGATGTCTTTCATAGTGTTTCTGACACATTCTACATCTTCATAAGAGGGAGAGAGAGAGACGGATCTTTCCTTCTCTTTTTTCTTTCTGCTTTTTAAGTTTTTTTGAAGATTACAGGTGACATTTCTGTTTTGAATAATATGTGCAATCACATGGCTTGTGCTTGCATAGTTGCATGTGAGAATTATCTTATACATATGTTTATTTTATTTTTTGCAGTGGATGTCTACATGTACGTGAGAGAGACCAATATTTCGTAACACAACCATTGTATATAATAGACGCATGAGATACTTTCTCATTATGTCTAATGAACCTTCGATGTTTGGCTTGTTATGTCTAATGAACCTTTGATATTTGGCTTTGAAATTAAGTTGCTCATAACTTAATAAATATTAGTATTCCAAAAATTAAAATAGGTCTTCTTTTTTATTTATTTTTATTGAATTGTAAATGCTATTCTCATTTATTAATTATGTATAGAGCCTTGTAATTCAATTGGTTAGCAAATCTTGATGTTTCCAATAAAAACATCTAGGATTCAAATCCACCATTCACCATTGTATCTATCAAATTATAATATATAAAAAATTAAATTGAAAAGCTCAAAGATTTCTTTCAATCCTACTAAAAATTAAGGCTGAATATATATATGACCAAATATAAAAATTAGAGAGTGATTATAAAAGATACTTAATATCGAATGTCACAATAGCATTACTAGGTCATTTAGGTTATACATATTACAAATGCATTTAAGATTCCTTCTTCCTAACCAATATCATTACAGCAGCACACAAATGAAAGAGCTCTGCTCTTTCTTTTCTCTCTCTCTCTCTTGGTAGAAAGAGGGGATTTATTTATTAATAATAAAGAGCACTACTACATCAACTTTAGTCCATAGGACACTTCTGTGGAGTACCTTTTTTTCAAAATGTCCCATATATAGTTATAATGCACAAAAGATGGACATTGATTATTCTTGTATAGTGCACGCCTGCTCCCTTCCCCTCATTGCTAGTCCATCTGCCATTCCATTCTCTTCATGGTATACGTGATGATGAGAAAGGACGGTCCATTCTCAAGCGAGTAGGGTCCTGCAATCACATATCAAAATAGCAATTACCGGTGTCATTACACCACATGTAGATAGCCGGCTAATAACAAGCTTAGAATCAATATCTAGATTTATATATTTAAAGCCAAATTCCCAACCATAATTAAACTATATCTTACTGCCCATATTTCTGCCATGTTATTAGCCATATTTAAACTATATCTTACAGCCCATATTTCTGCCATGTTATTAGTAGAAGTACCTATACGTATTGAGTATCCTAGACTGTCTCGCAATACAACAACACCCACCCCCCCACCGTCCCTTCTCTTCCCTACAATGCTTTTCCTAAATAAAACAAAGACTAAAATTACCAAAACACCAATGAAAATTATCTTTTGAACTAATTAACCTCCATGTATGTGTGGAGAATTCTTTAATAATTCATCACCAACTCATAAGCTTCTGAATTACAATACTCTGGAGAGGAATGAAAACACTTGATGAATGGGGGTTGCAAATGAGAAGAAGTTTGTTACTTATTAAAATAAAATAAGAAGTTCATCACCAATTCTTGAGCCAACAGAACATTTTCACTTATACTTCTACCAGGAATGAAAGCTGTTTGAGTAGGGCTCATGAGAATATCAAGGCAAGCTTTAAGATGATTGGCCAGCAGCTTAGTAATGCATTTGTAAAGCAAGAAATAAGTCTAAACTCAGACATGGTGGAAGGGTTAGGTACCTTAGGTACAAGAGTGATAGTGGTAGCATTCAATTCACCTAGGAGCTTAGATGAGGAGAAGAAAGAATAAATAGCAGCCAAGAGTGATAATAGTAGCATCTCTCTTATTACTCCAAGAGAACAGAACATCAATATAAGGATGATCAAATAGTCCTTGAACACCCATCCAATTAGCAAGTTCAGCTTCAAAACCAGAGTTACCCAATCCCCCAAAACTCTCACTGAGTCTTTAACTACATTGAAATCCCCCAAAACCACCCAAGGTTCATCTCTAGTCCTCCATTGTATTGTAACCCATAAATGGCTTGCCACAGCTCCTGCCTTTTAAAATTACAGTTTGCGCCATAAACAAAAGACGCTTCCCATTTTGCTTAATTAGAAAGAACCACAATGGATGACTTGATCGGTCTTTTAACACCATTGAGACATGGAAAATGTTAGCGTTTCAACACACCCAATCTCTTCCTAATTCATGACTATCATAATTATTGAGGAAACCCCAATTTGGGAATAAGGGCTCTTTTATCTGTAGGGCATTCCAATCTTTAACCTTTGTCACAACTAAATAAACAAAATTAACTCTTCGATCCCTAATTAATTTCTTTACCTCTCTTTGTTTAGAAGGATCACTTAGACCCCTTGCATTCCAACACTATCATCTAACCATTTTCAAGTAAACTGATCACATCACTCACCATTGGAGTACTAACAGGGTTAAGCACAATCTTACCCTTTTCCTTGGCTTTCACAGTTTTTATTTGCTTTAGTTTAGCTCCCTTCTCTATGGCAGCATCCATAAATTCCAATAGAGTGAACTGGCCTAGAGCCCCTTCCTCACAGCCTTCAGCTTTCTTCCCAGCAGCCACTTGAGCTCTAGTGACACTCCTATTTCCTTGCCTAGCATTGGGAGACACCACAAATGGTATCTAGAGGACAGGGACAACATCATTCACAGTACCACCAGCGGACTCAGAAATTTCAGCTTTATCTTGAAATTCACACAATTCATCTTCCCTGAGGACAGAGATTTGCTCCTGTAGCCCCTCCTCATCATTACCATTCCCAACCTAAAGAGGGCCAAATCTATTAGGTGACAGAAATTCCTCCACACCCAGCCACAGATTTCTTTGGAGAGGAGAGAGGTCCTGTCAACCTGACCCTTATCCTTGGGAAACCAAGGCTTGGACGGATTAGACGGATGGAATTTGGATAAGTGATCAAACACTTTGCAATGCAAACATTTTCAGGCTTCCATGGATACTCAATTCCAACTTCCAAGGTCTTTCCATCAGGCAATTCAACAACCAAGGGTCCAAAAAAAAACAACAACCAAGGAATCAGGAAGTTCATCATCAAATCCAACTTCCACACAAACTCTAGCATATCCAAGCCTCTGGTGTAGTTCAGTGACTGCATCAGCATATAATGGCCTTCCCAACTCAAGCACTTGGGGGTCCATAACTCTATAGGCAGTTGCAGAAATTTCACACAGAAAGGAATTTTGCCCAACTTTAGATTACTGAGTTGCAAACCAGGCTGCCATCTTCAAAGAAAGAGAGGATTGTTGGCCACATAGCATAATCTAGCATTAAGGACAGCATCCCGATCTTGAACCAAAACAAATTTGAACAAGAAAAGTTCGTTCTCAAAAGTGAGCACCTCCACCCCACCAAATGGCTTCCACAAAGTCTGAACAGACCTCTTTACCAGAAAAAATGATAACTGTTTATCAAGAAATTGGCATACCAAACGTAGACCATTGCACAACCTCAATAACTTCTTGAGGAGGGAATACAATAACCCTGCTATTTCTTCTGCTCGGAGGGTGATATTCCGGGAGCATCTCATGCCTATCTCCCAAGAAAAGAGATTTTCAATCTTTGGAAACAGAATTAAGCTTCCTAACCCCTTGCTCACCAGGCTTATTTGAAATTTGTTGGATTTTATCAAACACTTTCAAAATTTTCTAAAAGGCAACTTTTTTAGGAAAATTTGCAAAGTATCATTTTATAAACTCATTTTAGAATGTGGACATCTCCCAAAGAAAAGATAGATAAGCAGGAGGGACTACAATTTTTAAGATTTACTTATAATCAGATTCAATAGAGACTAGGGTAGAGTAGAATCAATATAATTTCACATGGTTTTAGAAATCAATCATGAAATTTTACTCGTTTAAAAATAATAATCTTTACTTGTGAAAATTTAGCCTTTTTATTTAAAAATTAATTTCTATTAGTATATTATTTGCTTTCTTATTGGATTTTATATTTTATTCAGAACAAAACTCAGCCACAACTTTAAAGAGCAGTCTGCATTTTTGGATTTAGGTATATATTATTAGAACTTGGATGTCATTGTATCTGCATTCTGCACTTAGTCCAACCTGCTGACAGCCCTATATTATATGGAAAAACTAAAATGAACAATTCAAGTACTGGGAACCAAGACTTACATTTGTCAATTCAAAGTATGGTCTCAAAGCCTGATCCATGCCTTTCTGAATAAAAATGGTCCTTTCAGGAATTTCCCCTAGCAGTAAGCAAACAATGATTGCCCACTTGTTACATTGAACTTAAAAACCAAGTGCAGCAACAGGGGCTTTCTGAGCAGCTGCAGGAGGGATTATTTGCATCTGTATGCTCCAACTGAATTGTCCTAATCTTTCCTAGGTTGAAAAGGTAATGGCAGAACTGCAAGAGAGAACAGTCATTTCAAAATGTGTAGCTTATAAAAGTGAAACAATTTAAAATAGAACCCACGTTTACTGCCCCATCAGTGAGATTAGAAACTAAGAAACCCTTCCATCCCTCCACCCGAAAAAAGAAAGAAAAATAATTCCTTCACTATCATCTGTAATTTTTCTACAGCAACTGGATCCTGTCCATCTATGCTTTCTTTGACATGAACTAAAATTTCACTAACATTTTCCATTTCCCTAAAAGTTTCCAAATCATATACAATTTGAAGCAAACATAGGTAACAATATATTTAGTAAAGACTAGTGACGGGATTGCTAGGGAGAAAGCATAACGAAGGGAACAAATGGTTGACAAGAATGCCATTAAAAGATGCCTTTGATAAGCTATGTCATATCATGTTATTATCTCTGGCTTAATTGTTCAACCTTTTGCAATAATTATACTATCATTGGACTGAACCCTAAACACTCAATATTACAGTTGCAGATATGCAACTTGGCCTCCCANAACCAATGCAAAACCCCACTAACAAATGTGGGAGTGGAACTGACGAAGGGGGAGGAAAAAAAAAAGTTTGTCACTGAGATTCCAACCCTTCTCCAAGAGTTAGAGCTTAATGTGTAAACCGCAGCCTCAAGCTCATGCCCATGGTGGTTGGAAGCAGGCATTTGATAGATATTGACAACCTTGTAGTCATTGGTCTCAGACTGATAAGCAAATCCAGAAGAAACCCGACGACTATGGTCTAAGGAAAAATCAGGCAACCTCTTGACTTTTCTAATGCTGGGGTTCCACAAATATATATGAGCAGGATCAGTGGCGGAATATGTTCTCACTTGACAGAGACACACCAGGCCATTGCATGAACCAGCTGATACGACATAAGATACAAGAAAAGCAGAGGGAATTGGGTACTCGGAAATCCTATTAAATGCGTGGTCGTAACCACCGATAAAGATTGGGATGTTGATGTTAGAAGGAGGAAAAATAGTAGGAGGAATGTATATGAGATAAGCTAAATTGTTTTTGTGATAAGTAAGAGAATAATAGTAGAGCCTGGATGCTTGAAAAATCAACGGTTCTCCTAATCATGTTCTTCAATCAAACAATGCTAGACAAGGTACAAGCTTAAGCCTGAGAGATATCAAAAGCAAAGTTAAAAACCACAATGACTGAGGTGGGGGAAAAAGGTTAAAAAAGAAAGGACCTTTATCTAACCATGTTACCTCATTGTATCTCTTCTGATCAATGAGAAATATTAGCACGAGAAAATAGCAGTAAATCTCTAGCTCTAGCAAGGAGTGTTTTGCAATAGTTTGAGTCCCTAATGTAACAGTGTCAACATCCATGTCATGTTCATCCTCCTGTAACCAACCTTTAACAGTTTTAGTGTTCAAAAGTATGAAAAACATTCAATATATAAATTCTGATTATGATGAAAATAATTCTCAACTGACTATTCTTGTATTTAGGATGCTTGACAATATTAAATGTAGTTGTCTGTGACTCTGTAATACTAAAGTCATTATATTTCTGAACTTTTAAAAAAAAAATTTATTAAGTAAACAATGATAATTAAATCCAATCTGAAAGTAATTTAAACTCCTAGAAAACATAAAACATATGTTTGAATAGTTACACATAATTATAAATTGTTAAGTAGAAATTAGACTGCAAATTAAACCCTACCAGCCTTTGAATTCAATTTCCAATAACCTTTCTTCATATGAACCTCATTCATATTACCATATTCATTCACTTGAACACCATGTTCAAAGGCAGAAACATTTGGCATCACTGGATATGGCACACACACTGGCATCAGTTACTTGATTGGAGTGTAGTAGCACCTAGAGGAACTATGGGTGTTAATGGGTTGGTAAAATTGGGCTTCAAGGACTAGCAAAAATGCATGATCCAACTAGATGCACTGCCATATTGAGTCCAATCAGTTAGGTTCATCATCATTGGTATCATAGTTGCTTGATCTAATTAGTCAGCATCAAAGGGAAACATTTGAGGAAATTCTGGTTGGATGAGGATTGAAAGTGCTAGACTTGAAACATCATGGAGATAGGTTGTTTGCTGTAAAAAAAGTCCAATGTGTAACTACAATCTAAAATGGTTTTGGTTCTGGCTAGCAAGAAATGCTAGAATTGAAATTCTTTTTGCTTGGGCCTGGCTTGTTTATCAAACAAGACTAAAAAGGCTCAAACTCAGCTTGTTGATAAATAAACAAACATGAATGAAATTTTTATCAAAGTCTTACCTGAGCTGTTTATCAATGGCTTGATTTATTTAGCCCTGTTTTCATTTATTATTATTTAACATCAGAATATGCCAGGTGCATCATCAATTGTGTGAAGTGCCAATTCCTTTATTCACTTTTTAAAAATACACCATTCCAAGAATGAACAGAGAGAGCATAAATTACAAACGGACCCAAACTCAAAATGTCCCTAAATTACCTTGGGAAGATACGCAAACAACCGACCATGCAACTTAGATCCTAGGATGAGAGTGAAATTGAGGAATGTGGGGAGCACTCGCATTCAGCTTCTGCCTCAGCGCCATGGTAAGCTGAACCACACGCACAGTACATCGCACCTCTTAGGTATATGCGCCAGTCTCGATGAGAGACGCAATCCCCTCCAAATCTAAACACACATATGCATATGCATAAACACCAAATCTAAAACATGTATGCTACATACAGTTGCATTTTTTAAAATAATAAATTTAAAATGGATTCAATAAAAACTATTAGGGTGTGCATCCAAGCAGCTACATAAAGGTGCAGTGCCAGACCTCTTTTTGTACTTTGTGGCTAAGTTCATCGTATCAGAAACGCCAAATTCATAAAATCACATCAAAATCTAAACTTCAACACACAATTCCAAATATATGAGCAAGGCAATCAAATCCCAGGTCACCAATTTCAGAAAGTGGATTTCTACTTTGTGGCTAAGTTCATTGTCTTAGAAAACACCAATTTCACAAAACCACAGAAAAATCTAAACTTTAAAACGCAATTACCAATATTTGAGCAAAACAATCAAAACCCAGATCACCAATTCCACAAATTCAACATCAGCCACCAAACTTTAGACTATAATGCAAAAACCAAAAACCAAAAAATAAAAAATTAGGGATATATAAAATTATAAAGAATTATAGAAATATATAACTGTGTGTAGAGGTTGATATTACAGTGCAGAGTTGACAAGAATGCCGTTAAAAGATGTCTTCAATAAGCTGTCATGTCGTGTTTATTATCTCTGGCTTAATTGTTCAACCTTTTGCAATAATTATAACTATCACTGGACTAAACCCTAAAAAGTTAATATATAGTTGCAGATATGCAACTTGGCCTTCTGCAGAAATCTGAACCATATCCTATATTTCAGTGACCACAAAGTGTAATGGGCATATAGCTTTGTACTAAAAACAATTAAGAGTTACCTGTTGTTTTGAATGGGCTTCAAACTGAGGTGCCTTTGACCTAAGCTTCTCTGCCTGATCATATAAGTTCTAATGAAGGTATTTGCAAAGTAGTAGGTTAAGAAGTGTTTCCTGCACTATCTTTTATCTCAACCTTTTTCTCACAGGAATGAGATAATGCAATCCCCATGAGATATAACAAGCCCAATTTTCTTGGAAATTTTTATCTGTCAGTTGAATGAGCTTTTTGTCACTAAAATTGCATTGCAAATGCACTGCAGCCACTAGCAAGATATATTTCATTCTGATCAAGGAACCAAGCACAAGACATTTTTTGGGCCTACGCTCACCAAATAAGAACTTCCACATCACAATTTTAACATTCTCATCTTAGGGCTTCTTTTCTTCCCTCTTTTTTGTTCCATTTTAATTTTATTTTGTTTGGATCGTAGTAAGATCTCTAATCTAATCCGAAATTCTCACCTTAGAGCTTCTTCTTTTCGCTCTCTTTTGCTCTGTTTTTATTTTATTTGGTTGGATTTAAATAAGGTCCTTAATCCAATCGTTAACAAGTTATAACACCATAAGAGAGGCACACAAAAAGTTACAAGTAAAATGTCATAATTCTTTCATGAAATTGCCACAAGCATTGCTAAGAGCTTTGGTGGCAGGTAGTGTTTAAGGGTTGATTGAAATATTGAAGGATATGACTGACCTCCAGGAATTGAGAGGGGGAAGAGAGAACAGGAAACAAAATTGTCGGTTAATTTCTGCACAATCTCCTTACAAGGCCCAATACCTATTTGTACATGTACCATCCTGACCAGTAGATAAATTACCTAGCTCTTCTAGTAACTCCTTGTGCCAGCTGGCATAACTACCTCTAACAACCTACCAATTAGTCACATGCTCCAACAACTGAGCACATGCTCTAGTTTTAACATCTTCTACACTACTAAGCTAGCATAATACTGCCCTTATCAACATACACATGCCTAAGTAATTACAACCAGTCTTGAATTAGTTCATACAAGCAAGCAAGCTTTGCTTACACAGTCACTACTTAACACAGCACCAGAGCAGCTCATAGGCTCAGGCAGCACCAGATCAAAGCACACAGCAGTAGCTCTAGGATTTAGACAACACCAGATCACAGCACACATATGAGACATAATATGAGATTCCTAAGAATCATTAAGGTTTGATACAAATCAAGAATAAAATTCACCTACATTACATCAATACTTTTCTGCCTACCTCAAAACAAAATGATACCAAAGGAAACAACATGATAATGGTCTCATTTGTATCACAATTACATAACAAAATCCTGTGATTATCACTAATGATTCCACTTCTTATCCAGATAGCTCAGTTGCTCCATCAAGTAACACAAGGCTTTCCATGAAAGAACTAGCTATAAGTGGATCATTCTGGAAACCAAGATCCTTCTCATGTAAAGTTTCAAGGTCAAGCGAAACAATCACCTTGCGTCCCCGTCTCTGTTCAGCATTGGATTCGGTATAAACTCCATTCTTTATAACTAGCAGTTCACCGCGACTGGTGCATCCAAAGAAATATACATGTTCAACATTTTCAAACTTGACAAAAAAAAGTTTGCTCCATGATTCGTGCACACCATACTCCCTCATCACCCATATGAAGCCTGAATCACGCGGATGAGAACTCATAAATTCTCCGTATTCATTATCGTTGATGCCGCTGGTTTTGCGGTAATCCAATGTAATGAAGGCCAGTTTCCCCTTGAACACCATCAGACAATTTGGTACCGCCATTAGACCTTGTGGTAGCAGTTGTTGTCCATCAGGAAGTGCTATCTCTCCAAATTTATCATTATTGACATCAAATGTCAAAATCATGTAATGAAATGCGGCTTCAGAAATGTAACCCAACCAATGCAAAACCCCACTAACAAATGTGGGAGTGGAACTGACGAAGGGGGAGGAAAAAAAAAAGTTTGTCACTGAGATTCCAACCCTTCTCCAAGAGTTAGAGCTTAATGTGTAAACCGCAGCCTCAAGCTCATGCCCATGGTGGTTGGAAGCAGGCATTTGATAGATATTGACAACCTTGTAGTCATTGGTCTCAGACTGATAAGCAAATCCAGAAGAAACCCGACGACTATGGTCTAAGGAAAAATCAGGCAACCTCTTGACTTTTCTAATGCTGGGGTTCCACAAATATATATGAGAAGGATCAGTGGGTCTTACTTGACAGAGACACACCAGGCCATTGCATGAACCAGCTGATACGGTATAAGATACAAGAGAAGCAAAGGGAATTGGGTACTCGGAAATCCTATTAAATGCGTGGTCGTAACCACCGATAAAGATTGGGATGTTGATGTTAGAAGGAGGAAAAATAGTAGGAGGAATGTATATGAGATAAGCTAAATTGTTGTTGTTGTTGTTGTTTTTGTGATAAGTAAGGTGGTTGGAGATGAAATTAGGAGTAGCGATTGAGGAGCACCAGGTTTTGGAGACGCACCTGAATCTGAGGACTGATTTGACAGGTAGCCTTGCCAAGATTTTGAGTACGATGTCGTGTGGGAGATGGTTCTTGTTTTGTCGGAGGATCCGACGAGGAGGAGGTTCCCTTGTTTGAGACATTGCTAGGATGAGACCCAGAAAGCCAAAGATGTTGGAAGGAGTCACCGGAATCTTCGGTTTCCTAAAAGCCCAAGCCGCCGCCGCGCCTGAGAAACGATTCTCCGGCAATCTCGGTGGCGGTTCCAGTCGGCGCGGTGGTCGGTGTCCACCTGTCTATCACACACACAGAGAGGAAGAGTTATCTAAATTCTAAAACCAAAATTAAACCCAGAAAACTCAAGGATTCAAACCACAAATCAAAACTTAGATCAAATCTAAATATCAAAAGATTCAATACCCATCACAAACCCAAATATTAAAACCCATTACAAACCACCTGTTTGAGTCTGACTGTGCTGAGTGATGGAGTGAGTGGAGTCTTAAAGAATGAGAGCAAAAAGTCTAAAAAAGAGAGAAAACAAGAAGAATAAAGATCTTATACAATGACTTTAAAGTGCAGAAGTCTAAAGAGTGAAAAGGAGAAATGCCTGATGTGAGTAGCTGAGTAGGGAATAACTTAAGAGAAAAGACTTCTGTAGTTGAGATCAAAAGAGAGAAAAAAAAAAAAAAAAAAGGTACAGTGACTGACTCAAACAGTAACAGACATTGTTTTTTATTTTTTTATTTTTTTCAAAAAACGCAAGGGCAAGAGAATGATTAACCCATACGGCATTTTTTTATTTTTATTTTTTCAAAAAACTCAAGGGGCATCACTGTAACCACCAACCCATACGGCCATACAACAATTTTTTATACTTTTAAATTTTTTTTTTTCAAAGAATGTATCTCAAATATTTCCTCTTAACACGCGTTTTGAACTGAGAAAAGTAGCTCACAGTCTCACACACGTTAACTTTCTTTTTAAATTAAAATTTCTTTTTGATAAGGAGCCTGTACATTCATGGATAAGAATTCAAAATTTATTTTATAAAAACAACCTTGTTCATGGATAAGCGTTAAGGCCTCTTCTGGTTCTTAGAACGTTACGCCTCTTCTTCTTCTTCTTCTTATACATATTAACACACACACGTGTGTATATATATATATATATATAAATCATGCTCAGATCGGTTTGGTATTTGTCAGTGTGCACATTTTTTTTTTTTTAAATCTACAAAAAGTAATGTATAAAATTTGTATATTACTTTTTTATTTTATTTTTATAATGATAAGTTTCAAATTTGAAGTATAAGAATTATTTTTTGATAAAGATATACTTCTTAATTTAAAAGATAGAAGAGTGTGGACAGATATGTGAGGTCCACTGTTTTCAATTTATTTATAACTATGCCAATAAAAACATTTTCTATACCCTAAAAACATTCTCTCAACTATTTTAAAATCTTATTTTGAATAAGGAAAATAGGAAACAATTTTTTGAAAACTGTATTTAGAATTTTAGAGAACATTAGCCAAATAATATATTGAAGTGTAGAACCCACTATTTTATGAATTGCAAAACATAAAACTATATTTAAATACTCTTACCAAATAGAAACTTTCTCTATTCTTTTTGGGACACACACCAAAAGTGAAAGGGAAAATGCATATGTCCCATTCTTAAAATATAATTATTTTCTATTCTCTTTGTTATTGGGAGACACGTTCACAAAAAGTGAAAGAGAGAATGTATACCTCCTAGGACATTCGATTGGTAATGAGGTTATCTCATTATAGTCTATTTGTATAAGTAGAAGTGGAATACATAATGAAAATCAAGCGGAATTAAAAATAAAAAATAAAATAAAAGCCTCTGGCATGTTCAAAAGATTAGTCATCTCAAATTCGACTAAACCAACCCTTCCAAGGAGCAACTTTGATTTAAAACACTTCAAATGTGCTCCCAGCAAAGAGTTTTAAACCAAGGACTATATACCATGAAATACATAACAGCAATATACCAATCACCAATTTGCAAATTATAGGCATTGACCTACCAACTTGTCCAACCCACTCTAGGAAGGGTAAAGCAATTAGTGCTCGTTTTCTGCCTTGAGAAAATGTAGAACATTCACTTTGTAACCGCCATCAACACAAAAAAAATTACTTGGGAACAGATGAAATTTCAGAATATACTTCAATATGGTGAAAGAGAAGTCATTTAGATTTTAAGCAATGAACCTAAGACATAAAATAAATTAAACGAAAAGTCCAATAATGGTCAAAAAACCAGTAAATGAAAACTTGATGGAAAACATTGCATAAAGCATTAAAGTGCCTTTTGCATATTACTGTGCAATCAAAACTCACTGTCATCCTCCTCAGCAATGTGCTTTGCAACCTCTTGCTCCTGCTGTTGTCTCTCCCTCCTCTTCTTGGCACTTTCTTTCTCTATATGAGAATTTGATGGAAATCTAATGGCTTGTTTGGAAGTTTAGAGAGGGAGGAGAGTAGAGGGGAGTAGAGGGAAGGGGAGTAGTGGGGAGGAGAGTAAAGGAGAATGATTCATTTCCACCTTATTTGGATGTTTTTAAAATTAGTAAGGGGGAAGGGAGTAATTAGTCCTTCCCCTTGTGTAATTTTGTTAATATAATAAGGATAAATTAGGTAATTTACTTGGTCAATAGTTTATGTACTCTACTCCCTCTCCAAATCTCTCCAATTTGGGGGAATTAAAATTGGGGGGCTAGAGGGAGTCCAAACCCCTCCAAACTCCCCCAAACCCCTCCCCCTTATTCTTTAAAAAACTTCCAAACAAGGTAATTGCATTACTCTCCCTCCCTCTACTCTACTTCCCCTCCTTTTTTAAACATCCAAACATGCCATAAGTACACGCACTATCATATTATGCATATTGAGGCAGAAAGCAATCCTGGAGTTAAATGCAAATTTGAGGTTCGTTTGTAGAGTAGATGTCCCCAGTCTCCTTTGATACCATTCATCCATTTGCACGATCTATTGTGGCATCAATTGCACCATCTTGAATTGCCTTTGATACAATACTCTCAGCATAAGCAAGAGGGTTTGCAGAGTCCAGTCTCAGCTTCTTTGCAACATCTGTCAGAGCGAAACGGGAATGAGATATTCTGATGATGTGAAGCCCAGTCATTAAGACATTGTGCCATAGCCTAACAATCAATTTATGGGTCTGGTCTGAATTGAAAGTATTAGAAAACTTCTCAGCAACATTCCTGAAGAGCTCCAGATCACCAATCCATACCGCCTAAAAACACGTTGTCTTTGTCAATATCGACAGCAAAAGCTCATGAACCTAACTGGAGAGTTGAATCCCGAGCAGCCATATTTCAGGCCTTAGAGTCATCTGCCAGGTGTCATGCAAGTAATTATCAAAGTAAATTGACATGTAAAAAAACTTTAGTCTCAGTTTAGCCACATTCTGCATGGCATATGATCTACATTTATAATATAGCTTACTATCTGGACTTTAGAAACATGAAAGATTTTTCTCAGAACATTTCTCTTTTCTTTTTTCCTTTTAAGGATCTACTTTTAAAGCTAAGAGAAGACAATCATAAAATTACAATTCTCTAACCTTGTTCTCTACTGTGCTATTGATGGGTATTGAATAAAAAAACCTATGCTATCAATGGGTTGGTTCAGGATCTGAATTTGATTTTGAATCAGATAAACATTATAATATCTGATGATTTGAATTCAAATGCTCCTGTCCCATATTATTTGCCCATCTTCGAAAACTCAACTTTTCTAAAATTATCCTTAAAAACTTGTTGAACTTTTCAAAAAGACACAACCTTATGTAAATTTAAAAAGTTACAGTATCATTTCTGAACTCATTTTAGAATGATGACATCTCCCAAAGAAAAGATGGACAAGCTGGAGGGAGATAATTTCTAAGATATAATCAGTAATCAGATACAACACAGACTAAGGCAGACTAGAATCAATTAAATTTCAAAAAGTTTTAGACATTAATAATGAAATTTTATATGTTTAAAAAGTATAATCTTTACTTATGGAGATTTAGCTTTTTTATTAATAAAAATTAATTTCTATTAGTATATTATTTGGATTTGTATTCATTTTTATATTTTAATTCAGATCAAAACTCAGCCACAATTTAAAGTACCGGTCTGCATTTTTGGATTTAGGTATGTTATTAGAACTTGGCTGTCACTGTATCAGCATTCTGCACTTAGTCCAACCTGCGGACAGCCTATTATATATGGAAAAACTAAATAAATAGGGGGAACCTAGACTTACATTTGTCAATACAAAGTATGGTCTCAAAGCCTTCTCCATGCCTTTCTGCATAAAAACAGTCCTCTCAGGAATTTCTCCTAGCAGTAAGCGAACAATGATTGCCCACTTGTTACACTGAACTCGAAAACCAATTGCTTCAACAAGGGCATTCCTTTGCATCTGTATACTCCAACTGAATTGTCCTGATCTTTCCTAGGTAGAAAAGATAGCGGCTGAACTGCAAGAGAGAACAGTCAGTTTGTAACACTCCAAAATTTTGACACCAATTTAATTATTATACATAAATTATAAGGAGGCCTACAATTAAATGGATTAAATTGAATTGGGCCTAAGATATTAAAAATAGAATAAATACTATGGAATATGAAGCCCAAGTGAAGTGGTATAAGTAAATTCATGGGCCTTGAAAACCCTAACCTTTTTCCTCTTAAGCTACACGTGTATGTGTATAAGATGTTCCTTTTTGTTTTTCAGCCGCAACATACAAGTGAGCTGTTTCTTCCCTTCTCTGCGGCTGTGTAGGAGAATCAGGTCAGCTCTCCTCTTTATTTGGGGTTCTTTTATCTATGTGATACGTAACAAGAGTCTATCTAGCTTAAGGGCTATTGATATATCACACACCTAGGATGGAGAATTTCTGTGTATATGAGTCTTTGTGCTGCACAGAACATAGGGGTAGGTGTGGACTTGAAAATTCAATGTTGTCATCATGTTGATAAATAAAAATAAAACAAAACCTGATTATGACTAGAAAATCATCCCACGTTTCAGGGAGGAATTATGCATGAAATGGCTTTAGTAGCTAATGGGACATTAGGCATGACTTCATAAAGTCTAACCTATCAATATATTAAAGGAAAAAGGAAAAAGGAAATTCTAAGCATATGTTCTGATCTCAACAACCCCACACTTATCCGTATTTTATGGGAAAGGATGTCCTATGGTTATTAGTATATTAGATTAGGGTGATGGATATAGCTACATGGCAAGAAAGGATGTGAATTGTAGATTGATGAGATTTTTGCCGTTTTGAAGTCTTGAATATCCATGATTATATCAATGGAAAAATCAGATTAGGCAGCAGTGTTTTTATGTCCAAAAATCTGATCAAGCTGAAAGTGTATTAAATAGTTAAGTGGATAAATAGAGGATTTTGGATAAATCAATATTGTCTAAGATAAAACTATTTAAGTGTGAAAACAGATTGTTAAGTGGGAAAATTTTGTATTGATGGACCTATTTTTGGTGTTGTTAGGTCCTAATTCTACTGACTTATTGTGACTGAAGGGAGGTTGGTTTCATATTTTTGCAACTAAGAGGTAAGCGGTGTTTACTAATTTTGGGGTTTTCCCAAAGCAGTGTTGATTATTAAACTATTTTATATCAAAGAAACATGTTGATATTTTATATATGAATTGATATTTTATAAATGTTTGATGTGCACATTGACTATTTGTTTTATGAAAAACTTGTAGGACAACCTGAATTTATTTAAACTATTATGCGTGAATATATCTTTATATTTTGAGAATTATGAATGGATTATTTTTGCGAGCATATTGAAATGTGTTTTGGTAACCTATGGCAAGTCATGAATAGAAGCTCAGTATGATATCTAGTCCTTAGCAAGGGACAATCATACTGCAACTAGTCCTTAGCAAGGGACAGTCCAAAAAAAAAAAAGGGACAGTGCACATTTGATAGCTCCTTAGCAAGGGAGTATATTATTGAGGATCCAAAAAGGAAGCTCCTTAGCAAGGGAGTGCACCTTTAGGTTCCAAATGAACCATCCTTAAGAAAGGGGATGAAAAGGAGGTTCCAGTCCCAAAAAGGGGGACAACACAACCCTGTCAACGGGGCGTAAACGTTGACCACGAGAAAAGCCTAGGAAATTGTTTATGTGATGATATTAATATATATATTATGATGGCTCACAATATAAAGATATTTGTTTTTATATATATGAAGTATTTGATGATGAATATCGATGAGTTACAAGTTATGAAATTGTTGTAAAAATTATTTATTTGAAAGGTTTGTTTCCCACACCCCAATGTTAGTGAATTCCACTTATTGAGTTATCTCACCCCCCCCCCTCCCCCCTTTATTTCCCATTACAGATACATTAGAGGGATTATTGGAGTAGAGATTCTTGGCAGACAGCAGTTACGAGCTATTTTGTTGAATTGAGGATTTTATCGTTATTTTATGGCATTGAACACTGTATTGGAGAATTAATTTGAGGATGTTTGTATTTGGTGAATTAGAGCTCTGACATTTGTGATGACATTTTAGATTGCTGGTTTCTTTCATTTAATATTTTTATGGATTATTCAGATTAAATTGACTTTTAATGCTTATGATTTTGGGGTGTTACACAGTTTTAGAATGTGCAGCTTATAAGTGAAACATTTATTTTTTGATAAATACTCTCAGACATATTACAGGTATTTAGGGCAGTTTCCCTGAGTTAAAACATGAGGAAGAATATGCAAAACCCTGAGGATGCCCCTTAATCATGTATTGGCCGTGTGTGACGATGAGCCCTCACGAACATGAATTTCTCATCAGTGAGAACCCATTTTTCATGGCCCAGCTTATAAGTGAAACACTTTAAAATAGAAGCCACAATCACTTCTCTATCAGTGAGATTAGAAGGTAAGAAACCCTTCCATCCCCCCACCCAAAGAAAGAAAAGAAACGTAGTTCAATCTTATCTGTAATTTTTCTACAGCAATTGGATCTTGATCATCTATGGATTGTTTGACATGACCAAATTTTCACTAAAAACATTTACCAATTTCCCTAAAAATTTACAAATTATAATTAAATTTTTTTTATAAATATCAAATTATAATTAAATTTGATGCAAACGTAGGTTACAAATCATAATTAGTAAAGACTAGTGATGGGATCGCTAGGGAGCAAGCATGGCAAAGAGAATAGATGATTGACAAGAATGCCATTAAATGATGTCTTCAATCAGCTAACCAATATTATTACAGCATCACACAAATGAAAGAGCTCTGCCCTTGCATTTCTCTCTCTCACTTTCTCTGTTGGTAGAAAGAGGGGATTTAATTATTAATAATAGAGAGCACTATTACATCAACTTTAGTCCACAGGACACTTCTGTGGAGTTCCTTTTTTTAAAATGTCCCATATATTGTTATAATACACAAAAGATGGACATTGGTTATATTCTTCTATGGTGCACTGTTGCTCCCTTCCCCTCATTGCTAATTTGCTAGTCCATCTGCCACTCTATTCTCTTCATGGTATACAGGATGAGGAAGGATAGTCCATTCTCAAGCAAGTAGTGACATGCAATCACATATCAAAATAGCAATTTCCAGTGCCATTACACCACATTTTGATAGCCGATTTATTACAAGCTCAGATTTAACATCTAGATTTCTATATTTAAAGCCAAATTCCCAAGCCATATTGAAACTATATCTTACTGCCCGTATTTCTGCCATGTTATTAGTATAAGTACAACAACCCCCACGCCCTACTCTTTCCTACAATGCTTTTCCTAAATAAAACAAAGACTAAATTTACCAAAACACCAATGAAAATTGTCTTTTTGTAGTAATTAACCTCTGTGCATGTGGAGAATTCTATAATAATTCGTCACCAACTCATAAGCTTCTGAATTACAATACTCTCTGGTGAGAAATGAAAACACTTGATGAATGGGGGTTGCAAGTGAGCAGAAGTTCGTTACTTATAAAAGAAATAATAATAATAATAATAATAATTCATCACCAACTCTTGAGCCAACAGAACATTTTCACTTATACTTCTACCAGGAATGAAAGCTGTTTGAGCAGGGCTCATGGAATATCAAGGCAAGCTTTAAGACTATTGGCCAGCAGCTTAGTAATGCTTTTGTAAATAATGTTGCAGCAAGAAATAAGTCTAAACTCAGACACAGTGGAATGGTTAGGTACCTTACGTAAAAGAGTGATAATGGTAGCATTCACTTCACCTAGGATCTTAGACGAGGAGAAGAAAGAATGAATAGTAGCCAAGAGTGATAATGGTAGCATCTCTCTTATTACTCCAAGAGAACAGAACACCAATGTAAGGATGATGAAATAGTCATTGAACAGCCATTCAATTAGCAAATTCAGCTTCAAAATCAGGGTTACCCAATCCCCCAAACATCTCACTGAAGTCTTTAACAACATTGAAATCCCCCAAAACCACCCAAGGCATATCTCTAGTCCTCCATTATAACCCAGAAATGGCTTGTCATAGCTCCTGCCTTTTAAAACCACAGTTTGCACCACAAACAAAAGACACTTCCCATTTTTCGGAATTAGAAAGAACCAACATGGATAACTATTAACTTGATTGGTCTTTCAACACCATTGAGACATGGAAAATGTTAGTGTTCCAACACACCCAAATTCTACCTAATTCAAGATTATCATAATTATTGAGGAAACCCCAATTCAGAAATAAAGCCTCTTTTATTTGTAGGGCATTCCGATCTATAACCTTTGTCTCAACTAAATAAACCAAATCAGCCCTTCGATCCCTAATTAATTTCTTTACCTCTCTTTGTTTAGAAGGATCATTTAGACCCTCCACATTCCAACACAACACTATCATCTAACCATTTTCAAGTAAACTGTTCACATCACTCACCATAGGGTACTAACAGGATTAAGCACTTTCACAGTTTTAATTGGCTTTAGTTTCGCCCCCTTCTCTATGGCAGCATCCAGAAATTCCAATAGAGTGAACTGGCCTAGAGCCCTTTCCTCACAGCCTTCAGCTTTCTTCCCAGCAGCCACTTGAGCTCTAGTGACTCTCCTTTTTCCTTGCCTAACATTGGGGGACACCACAAATGCAACATTGGGGTCTTTTATAGTTTTATTCCTGTATCTAGAGGAACAGGGACAACATCATTCACAGTACCACTAGCGGACTCAGAACTTTTTGCTTTATCTTGAAATGCACTCAAGTCATCATTCATTGACTGCATCAGCATATAATGGCCTTCCCACACCACTTGCTAAATAACTCAAGCACTTGGGGGTCCATAGGGAGTTGCAGAAATTTCACCCAAAAAGGAATTTTGCCCAACTTTAGATGACTAAGTTGCAAACCAGGCTGCCATCTTCAAAGAAAGAGAGGTTTGTTTGACACATACCATAATCTAGCATTAAGGTCAGCATCCTGATCTTGAACCAAAAAAAAATTGAACAGGAAAAAGCCCTTCTCGAAAGTGAACACCTCCACCCCACCAAATGACTTCCACAAAGTCTAAACAGACCCCTTTACCAGAAAAAACTTGGAAACAATTTATCAAGAAATTGGCCAACCAAACATGTAGACCATTGCACAACCTCAATAACTTCTTGAGGTGGGAATACAACAACCCTGCCATTTCTTGTGCTCGGAGGGTGATATTCCAGGAGTGTTTCATGCCTATCTCCCAAGAAAAGAGATTTGCAATATTTGGAAACAGAATTAAGCTTCCTAACCCCTTGCTCAACACACTTATTTGAAATTTTCTGGTTTGTTTATCTCACATAAAAGCATCATTTATCAAACACTTTTTAAAATTTTCAAAAAGGCACAACTTTTTTAGGTAAATTTGAAACGTATCATTTTATAAACTCATTTTAGAATGTGGACGTCTCCCAAAGAGAAGATGGATATGCAGGAGGGACTACAATTTTTAAGATTTACTTATAATCAGATTCAATAGAGACTAGGGTACAGTAGAATCAATATAATTTCACATGGTTTTAGAAATCAATCACGAAATTTTACATGTTTAAAATAATAATCTTTACAAGTGAAAATTTAGCCTTTTATTTAAAAATTAATTTCTATTAGTATATTATTTGCTTTCTTATTGGATTCTATATTTTAATTCAGAACAAAACACAGCCACAACTTTAAAGCAGCAGTCTGCATTTTTGGATTTAGGTATATATTATTAGAACTTGGGTGTCATTGTATCTGCATTCTGCACTTAGTCCAACCTCTGCTGACAGCCTATTCTATATGGAACCCAGACTTACATTTGTCAAGTCAAAGTATGGTCTCAAAGCCTTCTCCATGCCTTTCATACATTTCTTACATTGAACTCAAAAACCAAGTGCAGCAACGGGGGCTTTCTGAGCAGCTGCAGGAGGGATTCTTTCAATCTGTATGCCCCAACTGAATTGTCCTAATCTTTCCTAGGTTGAAAAGGTAGCGGCAGAACTGCAAGAGAGAACAGTTGTTTCGGAATGTGCAGCTTAAAAAAGTGAAACAACTTGGCAGGCATAGGAGTCATTATTCGGGATTGGTGTGGGGAGGCTATTGGAGCATTAAACATGTCAGTTCCACCATCTCAGTCTGTGGTTGAGTTATAAGTGTTAGCTTGTCGAAGGGGAGTGCAATTTGCTATGGAGATAGGCTTAATAGAGGTGATCTTTGAAGGTGATTCAGTTATGGTGATTCAGTCTATCTCTTAAGGAACATTTGATTTTTCTGCATATGGCCAAATTATAGAGGACATTCGTTCTCAAGTTGCTGCTCCAGTTTTTAGTTTTTTGCCATGTTTCTCGCAATTGTAATATTGTTGCAGATACATTAGCAAAAAAAGCTAAGAATTGTATGGGGCTATAGGTTTGGTTGGAAGACCTTCCTGAGTATATTGCTCCTTTAGTTTCTTTTGATGTTCATTAAGTTTCTCTTGAATAAATTCCCAGGCTTCTACAAGTCTTGTTTCTCAAAAAAGAAAAAAAAAAGAAAAAGAATTGTAGTCATGGCTACAATTAAGTTTGTAGCAAAACTTTGTTCATAAATAAATAAATAAAATTCTTCATTCTTTGTGAGATAGGCACATAAAGTGAAAGAGAGAATGAATATATCTTTTTTTTTTTTACTTGTAGAGTGACTATCAGGCCAAAAGAATGCATATATCTTATACTTATACTAATAAGTAATTATTCTCTTTATTATTGGGGTTGATCTTTTGACAAGCTTTGAACATACCTTTTCAAACATATTTAGAGGGGTGGGGGTGGAGATGATTCAGATGTTCCAAAGTACAAACAGTTTAAGCCATAGAGGTTTTGAAACTGTATGAAGTAATTGAACCCTTGTTGAAAGGTGAATTACCGATACATGTAATACAATACACAACTCCCAGGACATTTGATTGGTTGTATACTTGTATATGCATGTTATGACCGATGCAGCACAAGACAGTGAAGCATTCACACAAGCAATAGGAGTAGTGTGAGACAACAAAGCCAAGCTTGTCGGTTTAGTTGGTGATGAGGTTATCTCATTGTGGTCTATTTATTTAAGTGGAACGCATAATGAGAATCAAGCAAAATAAAAGACTCTCTTATGTTCAGAAGATTAATAATCTCAAATTCAACTACACAACCCTTCCATTATTCTTTAAAAAAATTCAGGACCAAACAATGCAGTAGTGAAGCAACTTTGATATAAAACACTTCAAATGTGCTCCCAGCAAAGAGTTTTAAACCAAGGACTATATACCATGAAATACATAACAACAATATATCAATCACCAATTTGCTAATTACAGTCATTGATCAACCAACCCACACTAGGAAGGGTAAAGCAATAAGTGCTCCTTTTCCGCCTTGAGAAAATGTAGAACATTCACTTTGTAATTGCCATCAACAACACAATACTGAACAGATGAAATTTCAGAATATAAATCAATATGGTGAAAGAGTTGGTCAGATTTTATACAATGAACTTAAGACAAAATAAATTAAACGAGAGGTCCAATAATGGTCAAAAAACCAGAAAATGAAAACATGTTGCCAGGGAATTTCGAAGAGATGAAAGCTTGATGGAAAACATTGCACAAAGCATTAAAGTGCCTTTTGCATATTACTGTGCAATCAAAACTCACTGTCATCCTCCTCAGCAATGTGCTTTGCAACCTCTTGCTCCTGCTGTTGTCTCTCCCTCCTCTTCTCAGCACTTTCTTTCTCTTTATGAGAATTTGGTGGAAATCTGAGTGCACACTGCACGCACTGCCTCATTATGCATATTGAGGCAGAAAGCAATCCTCAGTTAAAATGCAAATTTGAGGTTCATTTGTAGAGTAGATGTCCCCAGTCTCCTTTGATGATACCATCCATCCATTTGCATGATCTATTGTGGCATCAATTGCACCATCTTGAATTGCCTTTGATACAATACTCTCAGCATCAGCGACAGGGTTTGCAGAGTCCAGTCTCAGCTTTGCAACATCAGTCAGAGCGATACGGGAATAAGATATACTGATGATGTGAAGCCCAGTCCTTATGACATTGTGCCACAGCCTAACAATCAAATTATGGGTCCAGTCTGAATTGAAAGTATTAGGAAACTTCTCAGCAACATGCCTGGAGCTCCAGATCACCAATCTGTACCACCTAAAAACACGTTGTCTTTGTCAATATCGACAGCAAAAGCTCATGAACCTAACTGGAGAGTAGAATCCCAAGTGGCCATATTTCAGGCCTCACAGAGTCATCTGTCAGGTGTCATGCTAGTAATTAACAAAGTAAATTGACATGTGAAAAACTGAAGTCTCAGTTTAGCCCACATTCTGCATGGCATGTGATCTACATTTATAATATAGCTTACTATCTGGACTACAAAAACATGAAAGAGTTTTCCCACAACATTTTCTTTTTAAAGTCCTACTTTTAAAGCTAAGAGAAGACAATCATAAAATTACAATTCTCTAACCTTGTTCTCTACCGTGCTATAGATGGGTACTGATTAAAAAAACCTATGCTAGCAAAGAGTTGGTTCAGGATCTGAATTTGATTTGGAATCAGATAAACATTATCATGAAAAATAATATCTAATGATTTGAACTCAAATGTTCCTGACCCATATTAGTTGCCTATCTTCAACTTTTAAGTGATCATCATTTACTGCTTCGTCTATTTGACTCAAAAGCATAAATCTTCTAAAATTATCCTTAAAACCTTTTGAACTTTTCAAAAAGACACAACCTTATGTAAATATGAAAAGTTATAGTATCATTTCTAAACTTGGATTTAGGTATCTATTATTAGAACTTGGATGTCATTGTATCTGCATTCGGCACTTAGTCCAACCTGCTGACAGCCCTATATTATATGGAAAAACTAAAATGAACAACTAAAGTACTGGGAACCAAGACTTACATTTGCCAATTCAAAGGATGGTCACAAAGCCTGATCCATGCCTTTCTGCATAAAAATGGTCCTTTCGGGAATTTCTCCTAGCAGTAAGCAAACAATGATTGCCTACTTGTTACATTGAACTCGAAAACCAAGTGCAGCAACAGGGGCTTTCTGAGCAGCTGAAGGAGGGATTCTTTGCATCTGTACGCTCCAACTGAATTGTCCTAATCTTTCCTAGGTTGAAAAGGTAGCGGCAGAACTGCAAGAGAGAACAATTGTTTCAGAATGTGCAGCTTATAAAAGTGAAACAATTTAAAATAGAAGCCACGTTTACTGCCCCATCAGTGAGATTAAAACTAAGAAACCCTTCCATCCCTCCACCCAAAAAAAGAAAGAAAAATTGTTCCTTCACTATTATCTGTAATTTTTCTACAGCAATTGGATCCTGTCCATCTATGTTTTCTTTGACATGAACTAAATTTTCACTAACATTTTCCATTTCTTTAAAAGTTTACAAATCATATATAATTTAAAGCAAACATAGGTAACAATATATTTAGTAAAGACTAGTGAGGGAATTGCTAGGGAGCAAGCATGAGGAAGGGACAAAAGGTTGACAAGAATGCCATGAAAAGATAAGCTATGTCATGTCATGTTATTATCACTGGCATAATTGTTCAACCTTTTGCAATAATTATACTATCACTGGACTGAACCCTAAAAACTAAATATTACAGTTGCAGATATGCAACTTGGCCTCCCACAGAAATCTGAACCATATCCTACATATCAGTGACCCCAAAGTGTAATGAGCATAGAGATTTTTAGTAAAAACAATTTTCTTTTGAGATAGTTATAATATGCAGCTAACCCCTGCAGCTTGAACCCCTTCCCCCTTGTACCCCCAAGCACGGGGAGGTGCCAATGGAGCTACAAGGCTCTAGGCAGCTTTCTAGTAAAAACAATTTAGAGTTACCTGCTGTTTTGAATGGGCTCCAAATCAAGGTGCCTTTGACAGAAGCTTCTTTGCCTGATCATATAAGTTGTAATGATCAGGCAAAGAAGTGTTTCCTGCATTATACCAATATCCACGTATAAGACACCGGTAGTATAGACACATATGATCTATCAATTAGAAATTTATCTAATCCAACTCACTGATCAAAAAATTAAATAAATGAAATTTACCTGACCCAACTCTTAGGGTGTGCATCCAAGTACACGGGCAGCTACATAAAGGTGCAGTGCAAGACCTTTTTTTTGTACTTTGTGGCTAAGTTCATTGTTTCAGAAACTCAAATTTCATAGAATCACATCAAAATCTAAACTTCAACACGCAATTCCCAACATATAAGCAAAGCAATCAAATCCCAAGTCACCAATTTCAGAAAGTCCATTTCTACTTTGTGGCTAAGTTCATTGTCTTAGAAAACACCAATTTCACAAAACCACAGCAAAATCTAAACTTTAAAACGCAATTACCAATATTTGAGCAAAAAAAAAAAAAAAGCCCAAATTTCCAATCCCACAAATTCAACATCAGCCAACAAAATTTAGATTATAATGCAAAAACCCAAAACCAAAAAATAAAAAATTAGGGATGTATAAAATTATAAACAATTATAGGAATATATAACTGTTTTCAGAGGTTGATATTACTGTGCAGAGTTGAGAAGAATGCCATTAAATGATGTCTTCGATAAGCTGTCATGTCATGTTTATTATCTCTGGCTTAATTGTTCAACCTTTTGCAATAATTATAATTATCACTAGACTGAACCCTAAAAAGTTAATATAAAGTTGCAGATACGCAACTTGGCCTCCTGCAGAAATCTGAACCATATCCTATATGTCAGTGACCACAAAGTGTAATGGGCATATAGCTTTGTACTAAAAACAATTAAGAGTTACCTGTTGGAAATGAGATCCCCATGAGAAGAAATATAACAAGCTCAATTTTCTTGGAAACGTTTATCTGTCAGTTGAATGAGCTTTTTGTCATTAAAATTGCATTGCAAATGCACTGCAGCCACTAGCAAGATATATATCATTATGATCAAGGAACCAAGCACAAGACATTTGCTGGGCCTACGCTCACCAAATAAGAACTTCCACATCACAATTTTAACATTCTCATCTTAGGGCTTCTTTTCTTCCCTCTTTTTTGTTCCATTTTAATTTTATTTTGTTTGGATCATAGTAAGATCTCTAATCTAATCCGAAATTCTCACCTTAGAGCTTCTTCTTTTCGCTCTCTTTTGCTCTGTTTTTATTTTATTTGGTTGGATTTAAATAAGGTCTTTAATCCAATAGTTAACAAGTTATAACACCATAAGAGAGGCACACAAAAAGTTACAAGTAAAATGTCATAATTCTTTCATGAAATTGCCACAGGCATTGCTAAGAGCTTTGGTGGCAGGTAGCGTTTAAGGGTTGATTGAAATATTGAAGGATATGACTGACCTCCAAGAATTGAGAGTGGGAAGAGAGAACAGGAAACAAAATTGTTGGTTAATTTCTGCATGATCTCCTTACAAGGCCAAATACCTATTTGTACACGTACCATCCTGACCAGTAGATAAATTACCTAGCTGTTCTAGTAAATCCTTGTGCCAGCTGGCATAACTACCTCTAACAACCTACCAATTAGTCACATGCTCCAAAAATTGAGCACATGCTCTAAATTCTACTACACTACTAAGCTAGCATAATACTGCCCTTATCAACATACACATGCCTAAGTAATTACAACTGGTCTTGAATTAGTTCATACAAGCAAGCAAGCTTTTCTTACACAGTCACTACTTAACACAGCACCAGAGCAGCTCATAGGCTCAGGCAGCACCAGATCAAAGCACACAGCAGTAGCTCTAGGATTTAGACAACACCAGATCACAGCACACATATGAGACATAATATGAGATTCCTAAGAATCATTAAGGTTTGATACAAATCAAAAACAAAATTCACCTTCATTACGTCAATACTTTTTTGCCTACCTCAAAACAAAATTATACCAAAGGGAACCACATGATAACTGTCTCATTTGTATCACAATTACATAACAAAATCCTATGATTATCACTAATGATTTCACTTCTTATCCACATAGCTCAGTTGCTCCATCAAGTAACACAAGGCTTTCCATGAAAGAATTAGCTATATGTGGAGAATTCTGGAAACCAAGATCCTTCTCATGTAAAGTTTCAAGGTCAAGCGAAACAATCACCATGCGTTTCTGTTCAGCATTGGATTCGGGATAAACTCCATCCTTTATAACTAGCAGTTCACCGCGACTGGTGCATCCAAAGAAATTTACATACTCAACATTTTCAAACTTGACAAAAAAAAGTTTACTCCATGATTCGTGCACACCATACTCCCTCATCACCCATATGAAGCATGAATTACGCGGATGAGAACTCATAAATTCTCTGTATTCATTGTCGTTGATGCCGCTGGTTTTGCGGTAATCCAATGTAATGAAGGCCAGTTTCCCCTTGAACACCATCAGACAATTTGGTACCGCCATTAGACCTTGTGGTAGCAGTTGTTGTCCATCAGGAAGTGCTATCTCTCCAAATTTATCATTATTGACATCAAATGTCAAAATCATGTAATGAAATGCGGCTTCAGAAATGTAACCCAACCAATGCAAAACCCCACTAACAAATGTGGGAGTGGCATTGATGAAGGGGGAGGACAAAAAAAAGTTTGTCACTGAGATTCCAACCCTTCTCCAAGAGTTGGAGCTTAATGTGTAAACCTCAGCCTCAACCTCAACCCCACGGTGGTGGTTGGGTACAGGCATTTGATAGATATTGACAACCTTGTAGTCATTGGTCTCAGACTGATAAGCAAATCCAGTAGAAACCCGATGAAAATGTGTTAAGGAATAATCAGGCAATCTCTTAAATTTTCTAATGCTGGGGTTCCACAAATATATAGGATCAGCATTAGTGGAAGCGTTTCTAAATTGATAGAGACACACCAGGCCATTGCATGAACCAGCTGATAGGGCATAAGATACAAGAAAAGCAAAGGGAATTGGGTACTCGGAAATCCTATTAAATGCGTGGTCGTAACCACCGATAAAGATTGGGATGTTGATGTTAAGAGGAGAAGCAATAGTAGGAGGAATGCTTATGAGATAAGCTAAGTTGTTGTTGTTGTTTTTGTGATAAATAAGGTGGTTGGAGATGAAATTAGGAGTGGCGATTGAGGAGTACCAGGTTTTGGAGACGCACCTGAATCTTAGGACTGATTTGACAGGTAGCCTTGCCAAGATGTTGAGTTCGATGTCGTGTGGCAGATGGTTCTTGTTTTGTCGGAGGATCCGACGAGGAGGAGATTCCCTTGTTTGAGACATTGCTAGGATGAGACCCAGAAAGCCAAAGAGGTTGGAAGGAGTCACCGACTAAAACCAACAAGATGAAGAGGAAAAGGTTGAAGATAATGCTGCTACTGCTACTGAGCGACCAAAGCAGAAATGTTTGTTAAAAATGTCAACTTTTTTAACTTTGTTTTTTGTCTGATGATCGGAGGACGAGGGTTTCCTTGTTTTGATTCTTTCGAATTTGATTCAATAGCATTACTTAACGTATTGTACCTCTGAGTACAACCCACACGTTTCCTGTCTCGAGGTCTTATGTTTAAAGTTTGAACCATAGTAGAAAGTAGAGTTGCCTCTTGCAACTAACCCTTAATTTATTAGCTCTCTCGTGAGATTAGGGTGAAGTTTGTGGCCACTTACAATCATAGTACTTATGCCTTAATTTAACATTCTCCAAGGGAAGGTACTCTTATGGTCATTCCTAGGAGGTGAGTCTCAAATTCATAATAGTCGCACCAGTCTCCTTTTTTGGCCATTAAAAAAAAAAAAAAAAAGTACAACCCACACACTTCAGGTTTCAAGGGCAGGTTTAAAATATAAATAAACAAATAAGGCTGTCAAGAGGATTTTTGTTTTTATTTTCAAAACAATATAAAAGTAATTTTCAAAAAATTGAAATTGAAACTAGTTTTTAGATGGTAATTTTATATTATATATGTTTGACTCCCACTTTTAAGAAAAATTTATAAAATATTAAAAACAAAACAAAAAAAAAAAGTCTATTTTTCAGATTTTTTTTTTAAATCTATAAAAAGTAATGTATAAAATTTGTGTATTACTTTTTGATTTTATTTTTATAATGATAAGTTTCAAATTTGAAGTGTAAGAATTCTTTTTTGATAAAGATAAACTTCTTAATTTAAAAGATAGAAGAGTGTGGACAAATATGTGAGGTCCACTATTTTCAATTTATTGGAAGAAATAAGTTAGAGGCAAAAATCTAGAGTTCTTTGTGTTAGGGAAGAAGACAGGAATACTAAAGTTTTTCATCACATAGCTAACTCTCATAGGAGGGTTAATTCTATTGATAGGTTTATGGTAGATGGGGTGTTGTCTTCGGACTCAACTGCTATAGCAGATTGTATCTCTTAGTTTTATAGGCAGCTTTATTTGGAGGATGTGGCTCATAGACCTGTCTTAGATGATGTGGATTTTTCTAGAATCTCTGTGGAAGATGCAAGTTGGCTAGATAGGCCTTTTGAGGAAGAAGAGGTGTTTGGGGTGATCAATGACTTTAATGGTGACAAGGCACCTGGCCTAGATGGCTTTTCAATGGCATTCTTCCAGTCTTGTTGGGGTGTTTTGAAAACAAAAATTATGGCTGTATTCCACAATTTCCATACTCAAGCGATGTTTGAGAAGAGTCTTAATATTTCGTTCCTTGCCCTTATTCCCAAGAAGGTGGATGCTGTGGAGGTCAAGGACTTTCGGCCTATTAGCTTAGTTGGTGGGATTTATAAGATTAGCTCTAAGGTGTTGGCTAATTGGCTTCATAGGGAGGCGCATAGGCTTATTTCGGATTTACAAAATGCTTTTGTGAAGGGCAGACAGATTTTGGATTCTATCTTGATTGCTTCTGAATGTGTTGATAGTAGATTGAAGTCAGGAGTTCTAGGTGTGTTGTGTAAATTGGATGTGGAGAAGGCGTATGATCGTGTGAGCTAGGATTTTTTAATGTATATGCTTCAGCGTTGTGGTTTTTTAGAGAAATGGAGAAAATGGATAAGGTATTGCATTTCAACTGTAAAGTTTTCTATTCTAATCAATGGTAGCCCATCTAATTTCTTTGGAAGTTCTAGGGGGCTTCAGCAAGGGGATCCTTTATCTCCTTTGTTGTTTGATATTGTGATGGAGGCATTAAGTCGTATGTTGGATGTGGCTGCCTCTGTCGGGTAATTCTCAGGCTTTTCTGTAGGTAGTACGGCTGGTCCATCAGTGATGGTGTCTCACCTTTTATCTGCAGATGACACTCTGATTTTTTTGTGATGCTGAACCTTCTCAAATTGCTAATTTGAGAGCGATTCTTGCTAGATTTGAGGAAGTGTCAGGGCTTTATATTAATTTGGGGAAATCTGAGTTGGTATCTGTTGGTGGGGTACACAATTTGGAAGCTTTGGTGAGTCTGTTGGGATGTAGGCAGTCTTCTTTGACCTTGAAATATTTGGGCCTTCCATTAGGTGCAAAATTTAAAGATTTATCTATTTGGAATCCTATCCTAGAGAGAATGGAGAGGAGATTAGCAGGTTGGAAGAGAATGTATTTATCTAAAGGGGGTAAGGTGACACTCATTAAAAGCTCACTCTCGTCTTTACCTACATACTTTCTTTCCCTTCTTCTTTTACCGGGGAAGGTGGCAAAGTATATGGAGAAATTACAAAAATATTTTTTGTGGAATGGGATTGGTGGTGAACTTAAAATACATTTAGTTAATTGGGCCAAGGTATGTAGGCCATTGTAGGATGGGGGGTTGGGTATAAGACGGTTGGGGAACTTTAATATTGCCTTTCTAGGAAAATGGTTGTAGAGGTATGGCATGGAGACTGATGCTTTATGGAGGAAGGTTATAGAGGCAAAATATGGGAATATTTGGGGTGGTTGGTGTATGAAAAATGTGACAAGTCCTTATGGGGTTAGCTTGTGGAGATACATTAGAAGTGGCTGGTTCAACTTCTTTAAACTCCTTGTTTATGATGCAGGGGATGGTACGAGAGTGAAATTTTGGAAGCATGTGTGGTGTGGGGATTGTACTCTCCAAGAGGCCTTTCCGGAGCTTTATTGTCTTAATAGGTTAAAGGATTCCTTGGTGGCTGAAGTTATGGGTTGGTCTGTTGGGAGGTTTCACTGGAATGTGCAATTTCGTCGTCCACCACAAGATTGGAAAGAAGAAGCCTTTGACCGGTTTATGGGGTTGGTCTATTCTTCGACAGTGCGGGGATTTGGCCCAGATAAGGTTTGTTGGAAACTTGCAAGGAATAGAGATTTTGAGGTTAGAGGTTATTATAGCTCCTTCTACCCTCCTACTCTTGTTTCCTTTCCATGGAGAATGATATGGCAATCGAAAGTTCCTCCAAGGGTGGCTTTCTTTTCTTGGTCTGCTTTCTTAGGTAAGATCTTAATAACAGACAACCATCGTAAAAGACGAGTGATAGCACTTGATTGGTGCTATATGTGTAAGAGGTGTGGGGAGTCGATGGATCATCTTCTACTTCATTGCTCCATAGCTTGGGAGTTGTGGTCCTTGGTTTACTGCTTGTTTGGTATTCAATGGGTTATGCCTCATACTGTTCTTGAGTTGTTTGAGGCTTGGCAAGGAAAGTTTGCGCGACATCGTCACATTGATGTTTGGAGATTAGTGCCTCATTGCTTGATTTGGTGCATTTGGCGTGAAAGGAATGCTAGAAACTTTGAGGGTTGTGAACGTTCTTTGCTGGAGATTAAGTCTTTTTCTTACACACTCTCTTTGAATGGAGTGTGGTTTTTTTCTCATTTTTCTTGTTCTTCCTTTTCTTATTTTCTTGACCGTTGTTCTTTTGTTTCCTGATTTGTGCCCCCATAGTACATCCCCAATATACTCGGTTTGACAATCTTTCTATTATTAATAATATTCTTACGTTATTTATCCAAAAAAAAAAAAATTATTTATAACTATGCCAATAAAAACATTTTCTATACACTAAAAACATCCTCTCAACTATTTTCAAAATTCTGTTTTGAATAAGAAAAATAGTAAACAATGTTTTGAAAACTGTATTTAGAATTTTAGAGAACATTAGCCAAACAATAGATTGAAGTGTAGGACCCACTATTTTATGGATTGCAAAACATAAAACTATATTTAAATACTCTTACCAAGCAGGAACTTTCTCCATTCTTTGTAGGACACACACACCAAAAGGGAAAGGAAAAATGCATATGTCCAATACTTAAAATATAATTATTCTCTATTCTCTTCGTTATTGGGAGACACGCTTACAAAAAGTGAAAGAGAGAATGTATACCTCCTAGGACATTTGATTGGTAATGAGGTTATCTCATTGTAGTCTATTTATATAAGTGGAAGTGGAATGCATAATGAAAATCAAGCGGAATTAAAAATAAAAGTCTTTGGCATGTTCAGAAGATTAGTCATCTCAAATTCGACTAAACCAACCCTTCCGAGGAGCAACTTTGATTTAAAACAATTCAAATGTCCTCCCAGCAAAGAGTTTTAAACCAAGGACTATATACCATGAAATACATAACAGCACTATACCAATCACCAATTTGCAAATTACAGGCATTGACCAACCAACTGGTCCAACCCACTCTAGGAAGGGTAAAGCAATAAGTGCTCGTTTTCTGCCTTGAGAAAATGTAGAACATTCACTTTGTAACCGCCATCAACACAAAAATAATTACTCGGAAACAGATGAAATTTCAGAATATACTTCAATATGGTGAAAGAGAAGTCATTTAGATTTTAAGCAATGAACCTAAGGCATAAATAAATTAAACGAAAAGTCCAATAATGGTCAAAAAACCAGTAAATGAAAACTTGATGGAAAACATTGCATAAAGCATTTAAGTGCCTTTTGCATATTACTGTGCAATCAAAACTCACTGTCATCCTCCTCAGCAATGTGCTTTGCAAGCTCTTGCTCCTGCTGTTGTCTCTCCCTCCTCTTCTTGTCACTTTCTTTCTCTTTATTAGAATTTGATGGAAATCTAAGTACACGCACTGCCTTATTATGCATATTGAGGCAGAAAGCAATCCTTGAGTTAAATGCAAATTTGAGGTTCATTTGTAGAGTAGATGTCTCCAGTCTCCTTTGATACCATTCATCCATTTGCATAATCTATTGTGGCATCAATTGCACCATCTTGAATTGCCTTTGATACAATACTCTCAGCATCAGCAACAGAGTTTACAGAGTCCAGTCTGAGCTTCTTTGCAACATCAGTCAGAGCAATACGGGAAGAAGATATTCTAATGATGTGAAGCCCAGTCCTTAAGACATTGTGCCACAGCCTAACAATCAATTTATGGGTCTGGTCTGAATTGAAAGAATTAGAATACTTCTCAGCAACATTCCTAAAGAGCTCCAGATCACCAATCCATACCGCCTAAAAACACGTTGTCTTTGTCAATATCGACAGCAAAAGTTCATGAACCTAACTGGAGAGTTGAATCCCGAGCGGCCATATTTCAGGACTCAGTCATCTGCCAGGTGTCATGCAAGTCTCAGTTTAGCCACATTCTGCGTGGCATATGATCTACATTTATAATATAGCTTACCATCTGGACTTCAAAAACCCAAAAGATATTTCTCAGAACATTTCTTTTTTCTTTTTTCCTTTTAAAGTCCTACTTTTAAAGCTAAAAGAAGACAATAATAAAATTACAATTCTCTAACCTTGTTCTCTAATGTGCTATTGATGGGTACTGATTAAAAAAACCTATGCTATCAATGGGTTGGTTCAGGATCTGAATTTGATTTTGAATCAGATAAACATTATAATACCTGATGATTTGAATTCAAATGCTCCTGTCTTATATTATTTGCCCATCTTCAAAAACTCAACTTTTAAGGGATCATCATTTACTGCTTTGTCAATTTCACTAAAAAGCATAAAATTTCTAAAATTATCCTTAAAAACTTGTTGAACTTTTCAAAAAGACACAACCTTATGTAAATTTAAAAAGTTACAGTATCATTTCTGAACTCATTTTAGAATGATGACATCTCCCAAAGAAAAGATGGACAAGCTGGAGGGAGATAATTTCTAAGATATAATCAGTAATCAGATACAACACAGACTAGGGCAGACTAGAATCAATTAAATTTCAAAAAGTTTTAGACATTAATAATGAAATTTTATATGTTTAAAAAGTATAATCTTTACTTATGGAGATTTAGCTTTTTTATCAAAAAAAATTAATTTCTATTAGTATATTATTTGGATTTGTATTCATTTTTATATTTTTATTCAGATCCAAACTCAGCCACAATTTAAAGTACCGGTCTGCATTTTTGGATTTAGGTATGTTATTAGAACTTGGCTGTCACTGTATCAGCATTCTGCACTTAGTCCAACCTGCGGACAGCCTATTCTATATGGAAAAACTAAATAAATAACTAAAGTAGGGGGAACCTAGACTTACATTTGTCAATTCAAAGTATGGTCTCAAAGCCTTCTCCATGCCTTTCTACATAAAAAGAGTCCTCTCAGGAATTTCTCCAGCAGTAAGCAAACAATGATTGCCCACTTGTTACATTGAACTCGAAAACCAATCAGTCACATGCTCCAACAATGGAGCACATGCTCTAAATTTAATATCTGCTACACTGCTAAAATAGCATAATACTGCCCTTATCAACATACACATGTGCCTAAGTAATTACAACCAGTCTTGAATTAGTTCATACAAGCAAGCAAGCTTTTATTACACATAGTCACTACTTAACACAGCACCAGAGCAGCTCATAGGCTCAGGCAGCACCAGATCAAAGCACACAGCACCACAGCAGTAGCTCTAGGATTTAGACAACACCAAATCACAGCACAAATATGAAACAAACATAATATGAGATTCCTACGAAGCATTAAGTTTTGGTATAAGTCAAGAATAAAATTCACCTACATTACATCAATACTTTTCTGCCTACCTCAAAACAAAATGATACCAAAGGAAACAATATGATAATGGTCTCATTGGTGTCACACTTACATAAAAAAAAAAATCCTATGATTATCACTAACAATTTCACTTCTTATCCAGATAGCTCATTTGCTCCATCAAGTAACACAAGGCTTTCCATGAAAGTTGTAGCTATACGTGGAGCATCTTGGAAACCAAGATCCTTCTCATGTAAAGTTTCAAGGTCAAGCGAAACAGTCACGTAGTACCTCCTTTCATCGTTGGACATAGGAATAACTCTCTTTAAAACTAGCAGTTCACCATGACTGGTGCAACCAAAGAAACTTACAGAGACAACATTTTCAAACCGGACAAAAAAAAGTTTGGTCCATGATTCATGTACACCATACTCCCCCATCACCCATACGAAGCATGAATGAGGTGTACGCGACCTCATAAAGTCATTGTATTCGCCCTCGTTGACGTGGTCGAATCTGAGGTGATCCAATGTAACGAAGGCCAGTTTCCCCTTGAACACCATCAGACAATTTGGTTTCGCCATTTGACCTTGTGGTATCAGTTGTTGCTGTACATCAGGGAGTGCTATCTCTTCAAATTTATCATTACTGACATCAAATGACAAAATCACATAATGACGTGCACCA
Organism: Quercus suber; assembly: GCF_002906115.3. Taxonomy (NCBI): domain Eukaryota; kingdom Viridiplantae; phylum Streptophyta; class Magnoliopsida; order Fagales; family Fagaceae; genus Quercus; species Quercus suber. Next base: position 797,262 of record NW_027069521.1, read on the forward strand.
ACATATCCCAACCAATGCAAAGCCCCACTAACAAATGTAGCAGTCTGATCGCCGAAAGGAAAGATTGCAACTTTGTTTGTCAATGAGATTCCAACCTTTTTCCAAGAGTTTGAGCTTAATGTGTAAACCTCAGCCTCAAGCTCAAAACAGAGGAATTCGGATGAATACATTTGAGATATCTTCACAACCTTGTAGTCATTGGTCTCGGGCTGATAAGCAAACCCAGGAGAAACATAAATAGATTGGGTTATCAAAAAAGCAGGCAACCTCTTAAATTTTCTAATGCTAGGGTTCCACAAATATATAGAATCAGCATTAGTGGAAGCTCTTGCAAATGGATAGAGACACACCAGGCCATTGCATGAACTAGCTAAGTGGATTCTAGGAAAAGCAGAGGGAATTGGGTACTTGGAAATCCTGTTAAATGCGTGGTCGTAACTGCCGATAAAGCTTGGGATGGTGATGATAAAAGGAAAACCAAGAGCAATAGTAGGAGTTATGAGATAAGCTATGCTGTTGTTGTTGTTGTTGTTGTTGTTGTTGTTAAGATTAAGATTAAGGTGGGTGGAGATGAAACTAGGAGTGGTGATCGAGGAATCCCAGGTTTTTGAAACACACCTGAATCTTAGAACTGATTTTACAAGTAGCCTTACCAAGATGTTGAGTACGACGTCGTGTGGGAGATGGTCCTTCTTTTGTAGGAGGATCCCACGAGGATGAGGAGGTTCCCTTGTATGAGACATTGTTTGTTCGGCGGAAAGAGTAAAGACCACCGAAGATTGGAGTAAAGTTGTTGTTTGGAGAGAACTACAAAGGTTGGGAATTTGGATAGTTATTAGAGAGAACTAAAGGCTGCGGCAGTACGGGCATGTTTTAATGTTTAAAAGGGAGATTGGGATAGAGTTTTAAATGTTTAAAAATGTGGTAGAGATAATGCACTCATTTTTACCTTTTTTTTATTTTTTTATTTTTACAATAAATCCTATATTCCATAATTTTTTTATGAGAGTTGATAAGATTTTAAAATTTTAAATTTAAAATAAAAAGGATAAATTAGATTAGAGGAAAAAAGAAAAAGTTTAAAACTTAGGAATTTAAAAAAAAATAGTAAATAATTCTTTTAATTTGTTTGTGTTTTTAAATTTATGAAGGAATTATATTTTTTTCACTTATAGTTTGTCAAATTTGTTTATAGATAGTTTAAAAATTGACACTTAATCCACTTAAGGTTAGTTCTGTTTGTCTCATATTACCTACCTCTATTAAAAACTAAAAAATCAAATGAAAAGAAGATTTTGCAAAAATTAAAACCTAACATTTACATCTTCAACTTTTAGATCTTCTATTTTAACACATTAAAAATTGAAATTATGCGTTCCCTCACCTGTATGAGAGAACGGAAAAAAAAAAAAAAAAAAGTTAAGTTCACCAGATTTTACTCTAAGAAGCACCACGGCCTAAGCTAAATTCACAGAAAAAAAATGCATAATTTAGTTGATATTCATGAAGCATATCTTGCAATATGTTAAAACAAGTATCCTTAAAACAGTGGAAGACTTCCTATTGTGCAAAAGACCCTAAACAAAAACGTTTATTGTTACTCATAAAGTCGACAGATGGCTTGGACTAATGCAATCACTAAGGTCAGCTTCTTAATCAATTGCCAAACTTTTTCGTCAGAATAACATACAAGGACAATTTAACAGAGTTGTCATACTTTGAATCATCTTCTAATACAAAGGTTCTGCAATTTACCAAATGCTTGACAGTCTAAGGGATTTTATTAAAAAATAATTATAAAACCCAATCTATATTATTAGTTAGGCAACATTTCAAACATATTTGGTTTCTAACAATTCGAGTTCTCTGCACTCGATTTTGCCCAGTGAATTTGTACTTGGAAATCAAGTGTCTTACACTCGATTTCCATACTCACTTGGAAATCGAGTGTCTCCCACTCGATTTTCTTAGAGCAAAATTGAGTTCTCTAGACTCGATTTGTTAGAGATGAAATTTGTTTCAAATCTTGCCTAACTAATAATATAATTTGAGTTTTATAGTTATTTTTTAATAAAATCCCAGTCTGAGCGTTTAACTCTCGGTAGAATCTGCTTGCTTTGACAGTAGCAGTTGCAAAAACTTTCATGTCAGCAACCTGCACTCTTTGAGAGTTGAAAACACATAATTTCAATTTTTAATGTGTAAAATAAAAGATCTAAAAGTTGAAACTTTAATCTTAGAAGAAAAAAAAAAAAAAAGATACATGAGAAGAAAATGTAAACGTTCAATTTTAATTTTTACAAAACCAAACTTTTAGTTCTTCTTTTCCCTTGATTTTTTAGTTTTTTATGTTTTGAGAGGAGAGAGACATAAAAAGATAACAAAAATATAAATTTATCATATTTTTAACCGAGATGGATAACAGGAGACAAACAGAACTATCCTTAGGTGAATAAAGTGTCAATTTTTAAAACTACAAGTAGATAAAGTGTTTTTCGAGCAAACCATTGGTAAGCAAAATGTAATTTCTTATAAATTTAAAATTACTAAATTAAAAGATAGGAATATTTTAGAGAGTTTAAGATTTTTTATGAAAATATTTTAGTGCACAAAATAATGAAACCCAAATAAAAAATATAAATAGTATAGATGCGAAACTAAGATCTATAATTCAAGTAGGTCCTCGTATTATCCATTAGAGAAGGCCCAATAAGTATAATGTATGTCTGTCAAGTCTCACTCAGGTCTCAATGTATTCAACCCCTAAAAATATGGCCCACTTACCAACTCCCAAAAGAACTCCTGCGCTAATCTCAAGACTTGCATTGATCTCCTCTGGTTCATATCAGTTTGCAATTCATGGTGGTCCTTGGCTGTTCCATGTAGACCTTTTCTCTTAAGAATCCCCACATATAATTCTTTTTGTATTGTTTTTTTTTTTTTTTTTTTTTAGAATCATCAAAAGTACTTATTTATTTATTTAACATCATCAAAAGTATATTATGTAATATCATAGTAATATGAGTAATTCTACGGTATCTACTCCAAAAAAAAGGGGGGTACGGTATCCACTAGTAGGTAACCTGCTACACCAGGTTACTTTTTTCTCATATTTGACGATTCTATTCTTATATTGTACAGTTCTAATATCATATGTAACAGTTCTTTTCTCACATTTGGTGATTTCCCTACTTTTTTCTCACATTTGACGGTTCCATCCTCATATTGTGCGATTTCAATATCACATATGACAGTTCTTTTGTCACATTGAGTGGTTCCCTTACTTTTTTCTCACATTTAACGATTCCATCCTCACATTGTACAACTCCAACATCACATGCGATAGTTTTTTCTCACATTTGGTGGTTCCCTTACTTTTTTTCTCACATTTGACGATTTCATCATCACATTGTGCGATTCTAATATCACATATGACAGTTCTTTTGTCACATTGGGTGGTTCTCTTACTTTTTTCTCACACTTGACGGTTTCATCCTCACATTATGTAGTTCCAACATCACATATGACAATTCTTTTGTCACATTTTGTGGTTCCTTTACTTTTTTTTCACATTTGACATTTCCATCCTTACATTATGCGATTCTAACATCACATATGACAGTTCTTTTGTCACATTGGGTGGTTTCCTTATTTTTTTCTCACACTTGACAGTTTCATCCTTACATTGTGTAATTTCAATATCACATGTGACAATTTTTTCTCACATTTGGTGGTTTCCTTACTTTTTTCTCACATTTGACGATTCTATCCTCATATTGTGCGGTTCTAACATCACATACGACAATTCTTTTGTCACATTGGGTAGTTCCCTTACTTTTTTCTCACATTTAACGGTTCCATCCTCACATTGTGCAGCTCGAGCATCACATGTGATAGTTTTTTCTCACATTTGGTTGTTCCCTTACTTTTTTTTCTCACATTTGACGGTTTCATCCTCACATTGTGCGGTTCCAACATCACATATGATAGTTCTTTTGTCACATTGGGTGGTTCCCTTACTTTTTTCTCACACTTGACGATTCCATCCTCACATTGTGTAGTTCCAACATCGCATGTGACAGTTCTTTTGTCACATTTGATGGTTCCTTTACTTTTTTTTTCACATTTTACAATTTCATCCTTACATTGTGCAGTTCTAACATCACATATGACAGTTCTTTTGTCACATTGGGTGGTTCCCTTACTTTTTTCTCAGACTTGACAGTTTCATCCTTACATTGTGTAATTCCAACATCACATGTGACAGTTTTTTCTCACATTTGGTGGTTTCCTTACTTTTTTCTTACATTTGACGATTCCATCCTCATATTGTGTAGTTCCCATATCTCATGTGACAGTTTTTTTTGTCACATTTGGTGGTTCCCTTAATTTTTTTTCTCACATTTGATGGTTTCATTCTCAGATTGTGCAGTTTCAATATCACATATCACAATTCTTTTGTCACATTTGGTGGTTCCCTTACTTTTTTCTCACATTTGACAGTTCCATCCTCAACATCACATAACATCACATGTGACTTTTCTTTTGTAATATTTGGTAGTTTCCTTATTTTTTCTCTCACATTTAATGGTTCTTTCCTCACATTGTACTGTTCTAACATCACACGTGATAGTTCTTTAGTCACATTCGGTGGTTCTTTAGTCATCAATCAAGGCTACTACACCAGGTTTTATGTTTTTTAGGCATTTTCATTAGATTTGACTTTAATATTGTGAATTTTATCTAGGTTCATGTGATTTAGGAGATTGGAATCTCAGAAATTGAAATTTAATTGTTTTTTGATTATTTGGGGGGATTGGAATCCTAATTTTTATTTAAATTTTTGTTTAATTGATATTTTCAATTTCGTAATTGAATGTTTTGTATCAAGGATAGAGATTTTTGAGATTGGAATCCTAATGTGCGACATTCATTATTTGTGTTGAGAGTTAGATACTAATGTGAAATATTTATTCACATTCACAAAACTTAATGATAGGTATCCTATGCTTTCTTTCTTTGTGAAAAAATTCAAACCCATTCCATGTGTTTGTCTCATGTTTTTGTTTTGTGCAAGGTTGCTAAGGCAACATTGTATAAGTAGTAGCTTAAATTCTTATTTCATTGTTAGAATTTTTTTTCCCATTTGCTTTGATGGTAGAAAATAAACAAAGATTAATTAATAATTCATATTCAATAGTTTTCCATGTATCATCACATTCTTATTTCATATTTGTACTTTTGTCACATTCAATGTTTCTCATTTTTTTTACTCACATTTGACAATTCCATCGTCACATTAAACCATACCAATATTACATATGGGCGTAGTCAACCCAACCCCACCAAATTACCTAGTAATCGATGAATATATATATGTATATATATATATAACAAAAATACTCCTAAAATCTCTAAAATTTTTGAAATACCCTTAAATATACTAAAATTACCAAAACGCATCCTAACACTTTAAAATTACCAAAATAACCCCAAAACTCTCAAAAATTATTGGAATATCCTAAAAACCTAAAAAATGACCAAAATGACCCTAAAACGTAAAAAATGACTTAAATACCCTATAAACCTAAAAAATAATTGAAATACCCTTAGATACTAAAAAAAATGTCCTAAATGACCATAAAACCAAAAAATTTACTGAAATGACCTTGTAACTTGAAAAGTGACAGTAATGCCCTTAGAACTTAAAAAACGACAATAATGGACCTTAAATCTAAAAAAATGACCGAAATACTCGTAGAACCTTAAAAATGACCCTGAAACCTTGAATAAATTTCAAAAATACCCTTGAAACCTATAAAATGACCAAAATACCTCATAAAACTTGAAAATGACTAAAATACCCTTGGAACCCTTAACAATTACCGGAATACACTTAGAACCTTAAAAATGATCAAAATACCTTTAGAACCCAAAAAAAATGATCAAAATACCCTTAGGACCTAAAAAATGACCGAATTACCCTAAAATCACACCAACATCACATATGACTATACTATTGTCACATTTGATGATTCCCCTATGTTTTGGTCACATTGAATGGTTCCACATTAAATTGGCAGTACTAATATCACATGATAGTACCATTACCACATTTGGTAGTCCCCTTTTTTTTTGTCACATTAGATAGTACTAACATCACAATGGTTAGTACCAATGTCATATTTGGTAGTTCATTTATTTATTTTTAGTCACATTGGATGGTACCAACACGATACTCTCTCTCTCTCTCTCTCTCTCTCTCTCTCATATGTCCTTCTAGCCATCTTTGCATTTGAGATATTTTACAATTTTTTGAAGAAATTAAATTTCATATTTTGATAATATATATATATATATATATTGGATTTTATAAAGAGTCTAAGTATGTCCATCACTCTTACACATCTCTCTCTCTCTCTCTCTCTCTCTCTCTCTCTCTCTCTCATATGTCCTTCTAGCCATCTTTGCATTTGAGATATTTTACAATTTTTTGAAGAAATTAAATTTCATATTTTGATAATATATATATATTGGATTATATAAAGAGTCTAAGTATGTCCATCACTCTTACACTCTCTATCTCTCCAAGTAACTCTTTGGAATTGTTGGCTATTCATCAATTTTAATAAAACCCATGACAATGATTTTATATAAGTTCAAATATCACCATTAATATCTCAGAGTCAGAGAAATGTTTTAGATTATTTATTTTTTTATAATGAAATTAAAAGGCAAATGGATCAAAGTACATCATTCTATGCCAGAATAGAAAAAATCCTTTAGCAAACACGAGAGATTAAATCAAAATGATATAGAAGATAATTCATGACCTCGCACAACTTGTGTGCTCAACGCGCTTTGATGACCATTTGAATTAATCTATGTATGGCAAATCGAAAACTTGATCTACAAGTGGTCATTGGAATCCATTATTTCAATTTTGCATAAAGTTGCAGTTTTTCTAAGGGGAACACATAGGCCATGTCCCTTTTTTTTTTCTTTTTTTTCTTTTTTTTTTTAAGAATCCAGGCTGAGAGGCCCTTGTTTTATTCATTGATGAAATAAATTACAAAGCATCTCTAAAATAGAGGAGCTATATCATTAGGAATAGACTCAAACCAAACCTGTAGCTCATTGCCTAACTTAGCACATTTGGCAAGAAAATGGGCAACGGAGTTGCCTAAGCGTTGGACATGGGTAAAGTTACAGACCCGAAAACCAGAAGCAATAAAAAAAACATCTTGGATAACATGGCCATACTCTAGATGAGAGACATCCTTGGCCAACAACAATTTGATAATTATTGATGGGACTGATGAAATCATGCATAGACAAGGAAAACTGGTCCGACGAGACAGATTTACACTGATGAATTACCAGTTCACTGACGAGGATTAAGCACCTCATTTAATGCCGCCAATAAACGCCCTGGATGGTTACAAAACCAGTTGTACAAACCGTTGGGATAAAATTAAAAGCAACATGATGAGTCCAGAAAACATTACTCAGAGAGGTGTTAAGAACCACCTTAATTGCCCAACGGCTAGAGACTCCAACGACATATATAAAGCCCCCCACATGGCCAAGAGAGAGGTATGTGCACATTGAGATAGTTACTGTAAAATTTCTCGGATACACTACATTGCTCTTTCTTAAATAATTTCCAATACTGACTTTGGCATCGGAGACGTTGTGGCAGGCACCACACCGGTGACCACATTCAAGTGTACATACTTGCAGGAGGTCGGAGATCATTTCTGTCTACACGCATTGGCTGACGAATTCACACTTCATCAGTTTGGCGCCGTCTGTGGGAATTTGACATTTTCATGTTCAATATAGAAAACTAGTCTCACATGGAGTCTAATCCGGATTCCGCAGCCTTAGCTCAACAAGTTCAAGCCCTCGCAGCCACCGTTGAAGAACTGACCAGACAAAATCAGGAGCTGAAACTACGACTTCAACAAGAAGAGAATTGATCTAAAGGGAACCAAAACGATGAGGGAGACAGCCACAGAAGAAGTGACCATCAAAGGCCCGCTACTCCAACCGAGCACAACTCGGACCTTCTCCAGGAGATAAGGCAGGAGATGGACGAACTCAGAAACGCCATCAAGGAGAAAACAGATCGAATGGTTAGGGCAACAGATTCGCCGTTCACCCCAGCAGTACTTGAGTGCCTAGTACCATCGAAATTTCGGCTGCCCCAGCTTAAACCATTCGATGGGATAAAGGACCCTCAGGATCATCTGAATACTTTTAAGACGACCCTAGGGCTCTAGCAGCCCCCAGACGAGATACTGTGTCACTCCTTCCCCACCACCCTCAAAGGAGCTGCAAGGGAATGGTTCACGAAGCTGCCAATGTCATCCATAGACAACTTCGAGTAGCTGAGTAGTGCCTTCTTACGTCACTTTATTGGAGGACAGCTTCCTAAGAGAACCACGAATCATTTACTTACCATCAGGCAGGGAGAAAAGGAAACTCTAAGGTCATACGTGAAACGCTTTACTCGCGAAACACTGGAAGTGGACGATGCAGATGATAAGGTGCAACTGACGACTTTCAAGGCAGAGTTGAGATCCAGAGAGCTTGTTTCGTCACTGGCAAAGAATCCCCCAAAAACAATGGCCGAAATGCTCCTGAAAGCACAGAAGTACATGAACGCCGAAGACGCATTAGCAGCCATCAGGGATGAAGGGAAACCTAGAGACAAAGAAGAAAGGAAAGATGACGATCGTAGAGGGTAAAAACGAGAGCGCACAAATCGTCGGACCAGTGACGGAATCAGAAGGAAGGATGACAAAGGGCCACAAGCGGTAAAATTTACCCCTCTCATTATGCCAGTTGATAAAATCTTAATGGAGATTAAGGACGAGCATTACATTAAGTGGCCACGACCATTGCACTCATCCTCTAACATCCGTGATAAGAATAAATACTGCCGATTTCACAAGGACCACGGCCATTACACTGAAGATTGTCGAGACCTCAAAGAACAGATTGAGGAGTTAACACAAAAAGGAAAGCTACAGAAGTTTGTCAAGAAAGGGGAACACAGTAGATTCCGAGATGGAAACAAGGGTCTGCGCTAGTCCACCTCCGGGGGAAATAACCATCAGTACCAGCCTCTTCAAAATGTGATAAGGGAAATACAGATGATCATAGGAGGACCCATGGTAGGTGGGTCATTCAAGTCCTTCAAGAAAGCATATCAACGACAGGTGAACAACATCCACATGACACCCCCGTTGAAATAGAGACAAACCGATTAAGACGTGATTTCAATGAAGGAGATGCTAGGGGAGTGAAATAACCTCACAATGACCCCCTGGTCATAACACTTACAATAGAAGGGTTCAACACAAAGAGGATCCTCATGGACAATGGAAGCTCTACTAACATCATTTACTTCCCTGCGTTCCAACAGCTGAAACTGGATCCAAAAAGATTGCGTCCATTTGACTCCCCCCTTGTCAGCTTCAGTGGAGACAGGGTAAACCCCAAGGGCATAGTGACGTTAACGGTGACAGTGGGAACCTACCCGAAGCAGTTGACTTGTGATCTGGACTTCTTGGTGGTGGATTGTCCCTCGACTTACAATGTAATCATTGGAAGACCAGCGCTCAACAAGTGGAAATCATCCACGTCAACCTACTGCCTAAAGATAAAATTCCCAACGGAGAATGGGGTAGGAGAAGTCAAAGGAGATCAAGTTTTAGCTCGGGAGTGTTACCAGGTCGTCGTGGGTGCAAAGGAGAACCATACATGGACGATCGAAGAAAAGGAGAAAGAAAAAATGAAGGCCTTGGGGACAGTAGAATTATCCGATGAAGAACTAAACAAGATGACCAGGATAGGGATGACTTTAAGTCCTGAGATGAGGACAAAACTGGTTCAATTTCTTAAAGAAAACTTAGACGTCTTTGGTTAGAGCCATGATGACATGCCAGGCATATCCCCAGAAGTCATCCAACACAGGCTGAATGTAGACCCGGAAAGGAAGCCCGTCAAACAGAGACAAAGAGTTTTCGCACCAGAAAGGGATCAAGCGGTTACTGACGAAGTTAATAAGCTCTTGGCTGCCGGCTTTATCCGCGAAGTATATTACCCAGACTGGCTCGCAAATGTCGTCCTGGTGAAAAAAGCAAATGGGAAATGGAGAATGTGCATAGACTTCACAAACCTGAACAAAGCATGCCCGAAGGACAGCTTCTCCCTCCCGAGAATAGACCAGTTAGTAGACTTCACAGCCGGGCACAAGCTTCTGACGTTCATGGACGCTTTCTCTAGATACAACCAGATAAAAATGGCAGAGCAAGATCAGGAGAAAACAGCCTTCATCACAAGCCAAGGACTCTATTGCTATAAGGTAATGCCCTTCGGGCTGAAGAATGCCAGCACCACTTATCAAAGATTGGTAAATAGAATGTTCAGCAAACAGATAGGCAGAAACATGGAAGTATACGTAGACGACATGCTCGTTAAGAGCAAAGAGGAACTCACCCATCTGGACGACCTTAAAGAGACATTTGCTACTTTCAAGCAATATCATATGAAGCTGAACCCCAGTAAATGTGTCTTTGGCGTAGCCTTAGGGAAATTCCTAGGATTTATGGTGTCCCAAAGGGGAATTGAGGCGAATCCAGAGAAGGTACAAGCAATAATCAATATGACCTCGCTCAAGACCGTCAAGGACGTCCAGAAGCTAACAGGAAGGATTGCAGCCCTCAATAGGTTTGTCTCTAGAGCGACGGACAAATGCCTACCCTTCTTCAAGACATTGAGACAGACTTTTGCTTGGACTGACGAGTGTGAGGCTGCATTCTAGGAACTCAAACGTTACTTAAGCAATCCACCCCTTCTAAGCCCGTCAAAAGAAGGAGAGAACTTGTACTTGCACCTGGTAGTGTCAGATACAGCCGTCAGTGGAGCCTTGATCCGAGAAGAGCACGTGAAGCCACTCCCCCGTCTATTACATCAACCAAGCCTTTTAGGGAGTTGAGTCCAGGTATCCTCAGATTGAAAAGATCACGTTCACGCTGATAATAGCTTCACGAAAACTCAGGCAGTACTTCCAAGCGCATCCTATCTTGGTAATGACGGACCAACCAATCAAGAAGTCCATGAGTAAGCCCGAAGCGGCAGGGAGAATGGTCCAGTGGGCGATCGAGCTCAGTCAGTTTGATATTGAATACCACCCCAGGACAGCCATAAAAGCACAAGCTTTGGTAGATTTCATTGCGGAATTCACCCACCTGGACAAGGACGGTTTAACCATTGAATACCAGCAATAGACAATACAGACCGACGGCTCGTCAGCCCATAAGAGAGGGGGAGTAGGGGTAGTCATAATCACCCCCAACGGAGAAAAGCTAAAATATGGGGTTCAGTTGAAATTCCCAGCAACTAATAATGAGGCCGAATATGAAGGGATTCTGACGGGGTTAAGGCTTGGAAGAGAGTTTGGAATTAAGAACCTGGTGATCCAGAGTGATTCAAAGCTAGTAATCAGGCAAGCCAGGGGAGAATACGAAGCCAAAGAAGAAAGGATGCAGAGGTACCTCAGATTGACAAAGAATCTAGCTCAAGAGTTCGAAAAGGTGGAGTTCGTGCAGATCCCCAGAAGCCAGAACGTGATGGTAGATGAAGTCTCAAAAATAGCCTCGTCAGATGAAAGAGCGATGGAAGAAGGCCTGATGATAGAAGTTCAGAAGAACCCTAGTATTAAAGAGGTTCCAACATTTGCAATCCAGAGCTCAAACAGCTGGATGACACCTATTCTGTCATTCCTTCAGGAAGAGCATCTCCCACAGAACAAAGAAGAAGCGAAGAAGATCAGAAAGAGGGCAGCCAGATTCATAATCCTCAATGACGTCTTATACAAAAGAGGCTTCTCCATGCCTTACCTAAGGTGTGTCGACGAGAAAGAAGCAACGTACATCCTGAGGGAAATCCATAAAGGTGTTTGCAAGGACCATGCTGGTCCCAAATCCCTCGCAAGAAAAATAATTTGAACAGGCTATTTTTGGCCCACTATGCAGGTGGGCGCGGCAGAGTTCGTCAAGAGATGTGACAAGTGCCAACGGTTCAGGAATGTTCAGCGACTTCCAGCAGAGAAATTGACGACGATTTCATCTCCATGGCCATTCACACAGTGGGAAATCGACATCGTCGGCCCGCTGCCCCAGGGCAAAGGTCAGGTAAAATTCTTACTAGTTGCTATTGATTATTTTACAAAGTGGGTTGAAGTAGAGGCGCTGGCGACCATAACCGAAGCCAGAATCCAGAGCTTTGTATGGAAGAACATCATTTGCAGGTTTGGGATTCCAAGAACGATCATATCAGATAATGGACGACAATTCGATAGCCAAGGCTTCAAGGAATTTTGCTCGGGCCTAAGCATCAAGAATCAATTCTCGTCCCCAGGTCATCCACAAGCGAATGGACAAACAGAGGTGACGAATCGGACGTTGCTCAAGATTATCAAAACAAAGCTAGACGATGTGAAGGGTGCCTGGCCAGAAGAATTGCCCAATGTGTTGTGGGCCTATAGAACAACAGCGAGAACACCAACAAGAGAGACGCCCTATAGACTTACCTATGGCACTGTAGCGGTGATCCCGGTTGAGGTGGGAATAACCAACATCAAGTGGGAGGCATTCATTGAAGAAGTCAATGACGATCAATTGCGACTCAACCTGGACTTCCTAGACGAAGTAAGAGATAAAGCTTGTAGCAGAATGACGGAATATCAGCAAAAGATGACTAACTACTACAACAAGAAAGTGAAGCTTAGACAACTTGACGTCGGTGACCTCGTCCTTCGTAAAGTAACCCCGGCTACCAGGAATTCCACTTAAGGGAAACTCGGCCCCACATGGGAAGGACCCTACCGGGTTGTCCACTACTCTAGGAAAGACAGCTATTATCTAGAAACCATAAACGGGCAAAGACTCCCTAGGCCGTGGAACATAGAACACTTGAAGAAGTACCATCAATAAGCGCAATTGCAAAATGTATTCATTATTCATTATTGGAATTAATAAATAAGTTATTCAGCTGACGTTTCTCTACAAGCAGGTGTATGTGATACAAGTCATAGTAAAAAAATGACTAAGTAGCAAGATTTTGCTCTGACAGATGTAAGCTACTGACGATGACAAGATCCTTGAAAAAATGTGTAAGTCACAGTAAAAAATGACTAAGTAGCAAGATTCCGCTCTGATGGATGTAAGCTACTGACGATGACAAGATCCTTGAAAAAAGGTGTAAGTCATAAGAGTCTAAAATAACTAAGTAGCAAGATTCTGCTCTGACAGATGTAAGCTACTGACGATGACAAGATCCTTGAAAGAAGGTGTAAGTCATAAGAGTCTAAAATAGCTAAGTAGCAAGATTCCGCTCTGACGGATGTAAGCTACTGGCGATGACAAAATGTGTAAGTCAAAAAGAATGAAAAATGACCAAGTAACCAGAACCCGCTCCGACGAAAACATGCTATTGACGCATATCATAGCTACTAACGCATATCATTCCAAAAAGGATGTATCTCATAGAAACAAAAATGCCAGTAGAAAGAAGAAGATGCAAGGGCCTCGTCAAACACATCACATGAGCAGTTAAAGCATGCAAATTACAAACGCAGGTAAATACAAAAAGTAAGTTAAAACCAAAAGCAAACAAGAAAATTACCATTGTTTCCACAAACCCATAAACGCTGGGTTAAAACAGTGTTCCCAAAATAAAAGATGTTTCAAAAATAGATTTACAAAAAAGGCCACAATGGGCAATGATCAATAAAACAAAATAAATATTTTTGGTAAAAACACAAGTAGTAGGTTCAGGCTTTAGGAGCTGGAGGGGCGTCAACAGCAGCGGCATCGTCAACCGAAACATTTTCTGGACCTTCATCGGCAGGAACTGCGAACTGAGCAGCTTCGTCAACAACCATCTCCCTGTCCACTTCTTCCAAGTCCAGGTTTTCAATATCAACTCCAGCCGGATGTTTGACCATGTACCTTCAGAGGAGCTCAAATCCTTTAAAATACCAACTGAAGATTACTGTATTGTACTCGTTAATGGTTTGGAAGGCCTCAACTGATCTAGCTGCGATTGTCCTCAACGATTCCTTGGCATTCTGAAGTTGCTCGTCCTTTTCCAAGTTTAGCTGATGCTCCACTCTAAGGTCGTCACCCACGACCTTGGCCTTCTCTTTCAAAGTAGTAGCTTCATCCATTGAGTCAATAAGACTCTTCTTCTGCTTTGAGTTTTCGCCTTCCAAAGCTTGCACCCTGGACGAGAGAGATGCCAGCTTAGCCTTTTGGGTAAGATATTCAGAGGTAAGATGCAAACCTTCTCCCAAAGCTTGAAAATAAGTGCCAAGTCCAAGTCGTCAGTAATAATAAAAAAAAAAAAAAGAAAAAAAAAAAGAAGGGAGTTAGGAAGGATTGCTCATGAAGGAAGTAAAAACGCCTCAACTGAACGAGCCTATGGACATGGCCACCAGCAACTACATTAAAAGGAACCCCAGAAAGAGCTTTTAGGTCGTCAGCCGTGACGATGCTGTGAGCCCTTTCAACAGCCAGCTTCTCATCCCCCCAAATTGTCGAATGACGAGAATCCCCCTTCTCCTTCTCCTTCTCCGTTAGGCGTGGCCTTTTAGAGACAGGCATAGGAAGCTCCTTCACCGAAGTAGATGGAGAAGCAGTCCTCGTCGTTTCAGTCCCGGAGATGAGGGGAGTGACGGAGGCTGGCGTGGTGGCAGATGGACCCCTTTCGGTCACACGCACCGTCTTTCGCCCAATGTTTGACAAGGGCTCATCCTTCTTTGCCCTCATCTTCGCGTACATGTCCTTATTAAATTTTGACGTCATTTCTGTCAAATAGAAGATCATGAGTCATGAATAAAAAAAAAAAAAAAACTGATACTGATGAAGCTGAAACTTACTCTTTTTTCCTTCTATATCGAGGTTCTGCAGGACGAAGGCAGAAGGATTAGGCCCGAGGCAATAAAACGAAAGAGTCCTGGGATCAACGAGATCGTCCCAACTCTCGATTGTTTGCACGTACTCAATAGCCCTCTGCACCCGTTCCCTGTACCTGCTCTTAAGCTTTAGTCGTCTCTTGACTAGAAAAAAAAAAAAAAAGGAAAAAAAAAACAGAGAGAGAGATAAGAAGAAGAGTTTAGCAACCATAGTTGTAAGCACAACAGAATTCAAGAGACAAAGAAGAAATATTGACGCACCTAAAGTCGGGGTTTCCCACCGACGACGTAACCTTGGGAGATCACCCTACAACTTGCCCGAGGGTGTCTCAAAATCGTCCCCAGACACAAAAAAGAACCTGGATTTCCAGTACCTGAAAGAGGACGGCAACCCCTTGACGATCCTAGTCTTTCTTTCCCTAGGCACCAACTCATAGTACCCATGCTCTTTAAAGGCTTTCAGATGGTAAAGGTAAACAAGCTCGTCAACCCTGAGCATGTCCCCGTCATTGGCAGCCAACCAAATCCCCATACAACTTACCAGAATCCTCCACGAGTTAGGCATGAGCTGCCCGAGAGCGATACCAAAACGGTCCAAAAGCTCCATGAGGAAAGGATGGACTGGGAACCTCAACCCACAGACGAAGGCAGATTCGTAGAATTATACCTCCCCGAGGAAGAAGTGGCAAGCCCGATCTGCCTCACCAAGCAGACGAACCCTAACCCGATCTGGGAACTGAAATCTATCCCTAAATCTACCCAAAGTATCTGCGTCCAATCCACACTCCTTCTCCAGAGCATAAAAAGCCCTAACCTCCCTAGGATTAGAAAGGGTTGTATCCTCTTCCACTGGGTTACTGCTAGACGATAACCCAGTCTTGAGCTCACTAGATCTGACTTCTGACATCGTCCTACCCTCTTTTACTAAATTCTCAAACCAATTGACTGATTGACGCAACAGAGGCAGCAGATCAGCCACTACAACAACCAAACTACTACCCTCGTGAATGAAATTTTTAAGATATGGAAAGTTTCCTAACGCCCCCCCTAGTCGAGCAAAAAGAAACGAAATCGAAGGGCAGCCTAATCTAACCTCAGAGCTATTGAACATAGAAAACTAGAAAACACGAAAAGTAAAGGAAATTTGGGTACCCCAAAGCCAAAAGGAAGCCAAACAAAAGGAAGGAAAACAGCAAGGAAAAAATGGAAAATCAGAAAATTTCTAGGTGTATATAGGCAAAGTAAATAGAAGCAGAAGGAAGAACTTACCTTGAAAACTGCTACATTGCACACCAGTCGGAGGAGAGATCGCAGAAAGAAAGGGTGAAGAAGAAGAGGGTCAGAGCAATGATTAAAATATTTTTTAAAACCAAGGATTGGGAAGCTAAAAAACCAGCGGGAAAATCAATGAGACCCATCATATGGAGCATTAACTCCCCCAATCAAAATATGCCACGTAGGCTATAACTCAAAAGACACCGCCGCAATGCATTTAATACGGCTCAAGAACCCAACTGCTTACAATTCCGAAACTTTTCACCTTCCCTGGTCAACAGGACATGTCATGACGACCACAGAATCCGGGGGCAACTGATGGGACTGACGAAATCATGCATAGACGAGGAAAACTGGTCCGACAAGACGGATTTACACTGATGAGTCACCAGTTCACTGATGAGGATTAAGCACCTCATTCAATGCCGCCAATAAATGCCCTGGACGGTTACAAAACCAGTTGTACAGACCATTGGGATAAAATTAAAAGCAACATGATGAGGCCAGAAAATGTTACTCAGAGGGGTGTTAAGAACCACCTTAATTGCCCAACGGCTAGAGACTCCAACAACATATATAAAGCCCCCCACATGGCCAAGAGAGAGGTATGTGCACATTGAGATAGTTACTGTAAAATTTCTCGGATACACTACATTGCTCTTTCTTAAATAATTTCCAATACTGACTTTGGCATCGGAGACGTTGTGGCAGGCACCACAACGGTGACCATATTCGAGGGTACATACTTGCAGGAGGCCGAACATCATTTCTGTCTACACGCATTGGCTGACGAATTCACACTTCATCAATTGTCACCATTAAATTTACAATTCGGACAACAAGCATACTTAACCACACCTCTAAACAATAGGTTATGTAGAGTTGGTAAAGCCTCACTACCTGCTCTCCAAATTAGGTGCTTCACCTTGTAAGGAGCTTGTAGATGCCATATCCCCTTCCATAACTGTGTACTCCTTTCCCCTGATGAGCAACTTGGCATCGAATTTCTGTCATTCATTGCTAGCAGTTTATAGGCTGACCGAGTGGTGTATTTGCCATGGTTTAAGGGTAACTACACCTGTTTGTCCTGTGATTCATAAACACTAGGAGGTATCCCTTTTTAATCTTTGCTTCATGAGGCAGAAAATTATTGTCAATTAACTCTACCTTCCACTCAAGCTTGTCATGTCTTTAAAAGTGATAAAATCAAAGCTAAAATAAAAATTGACCACATGAGACTTTGAAATGTTGTTCAATGTTTTAATTGTTGAACAACTACAATTAAATAACAAGACATGAAATAGCTAAAACTAGCAATATTTTGAATAACTGATTAAAAGTACTCAACATCCTTGGACTGCATTGTCTTTTCTCTTAAAAAGAATTTTATAAACACAAAGATAACTTGATTATCTCTCCCTCTTATCTATTTTTGCTCTAGTGCACTATCTGCATCTCTACGGTAAGGGGGGAAAAAGAAGAAACAAGTAAAAACAACCAAATTTGTGAAGAAATAAAACCATAATCAAAATCTATCAAACTAATTCTTCTTATTTATTCTTGAGCTGTTATTTGCTACTCCTTGGAAACCCTAAATAACATGATAATGATTCCAAATTAACTACAAGGCTTTTTCATTTTCTCTGCTTTTAAACCCTTGTGTATTTTTAACAGTTGGGGTTTCTGAGGAGTATCATGTAACAACTCAAGAATAAATGAGGCTAAAAAGCAAACAAAGAATAAGGAACAAGTACTCAGTCAAGCACAAAATGAGGCCGAAAAGGAAACAAAGAATAAATTATTCATATTGATAAGCTGAGTTATCTTGATAGGAAAAATGAAATGGTTATATATAAGCTGAGTTATTAAAATTAGATATTATTTTAAAAAACATGTTATAAGTGTTTGAACCCATTTACAGAAGCCATACACAGAGTAAGCAAATAATTAAACTTATTTAATAAACCCATCAATAAAGGATTAGTCTCTGGTTACACCACTGGATTAGGAGTAGGTTCTTAGTAATAACTTATAAATGGGGTAGATTTTTTATCAAGGAACTTAGTTCATTCCAATTAGGATAGTTTCAAATTTAACCCGCCAAAACAAAGCTATTGAATGGTATGTTTCACAAGGTTTTCAGTTCAATCCCGTTAGGATAGTTTCAAAAGCAAATGAATGGTAATGGCTCTAAATACAACTGCAAGAGTCATCCCTCTACTCCCTCGCAACTTTCCCTGCTCCTTGACTCAAGCTAAGGCATACTTTACAGCTAGCATTTTAGTAGATAATTAGAAATCCCTCCATTTCTCAATATCAAGATAGATAAACAAGTTCATTATCTATTGCATTTCACAAATCAACCCCTAAAGGTCTTCTATCACTATTGCTTAATTAATATAACTTTAAAAAAAAAAAAAAAAAGAACACACACACACTCACATTTTTTCCTAGTGAAATTAGCACAGTTCCATAGATAAATGTCATCCAAATACCCCCAACAAACCACATGGTTAGGTAGGATGAAATATAAGAAAAACTAGTTTTCTATATGAAAAATGAAACAAAAAGGAAAAGGGCCAAACCATAAGTGAAGAACAGCTCTTTATGTAGTCTCACTTTACCTTAAACCCCAATATTCACCGCTAGTGATTCATTTCTTAACTCAATATCGATCAAATGGGCATCTAATAATCCACAATTCAAAGCCAGCAAATTATTGCTATTTACTCGTGCAAACAAAAGGGATAACCAAATTCTAGAGACAAAAACAAAACAAAACAATTTTTCAACTTGAATTAAGATAAGGAAAAACAAAACATACCCAGAATTGAAAAAGCTAAAAATACCCAAAAATTTAGAGTCAAAACGAGAAAAAAAAAAAAAAAAAAAAAAGAGAGACCCAATATCGAACACAAATTGATAAGACTAAAAAAATATTAAGAGTAAAGAGAATTGAAGAAATCTCACAGGTCGATGATAGAGATCCATTTGAGAGTGGAGTAGACTAAAATCTAGGTCATCAGGTTTGAAGGAGTTATTGACGAAGCACACGACCCGAGAGAATGAGTCCCTCTCTCTCTTGGGCCATTGGCAGTGGAAGCCAAGCATTGCAGAGATGCATCATTTAGTATTTTGAAGTAAAAGAATGAATGCCACTAGGTTTTCAGTTTGAGAGAGAAGACGCGAGAGAGAGAACACTAGTTTTTGTCTATGTATTCTTGCTTTTATATATTACCTACTTAACTGGTAACTGGTTTTTCATTCAAACTAAATAAATGGTCAGGATTCAAACATGTAAAATCTATGCCTAAGATTAAAGAGAGTATCATACCCTCCTAAAAAACAGGGAGTACGATAGAATGACCCTAGTAATATATAAGACTAGCGTCATCACACACGCTCCGCTCGTGCGATGAGGCATCTTTTTTTATTTTTTATTAGTGTTATAATTTTTCATTTATTTCAATTTGAGATTTACGTTTATTTTTCCACAAAAATTGCATGTTTAGAACCACTAATATGGCCAAAAATATCATAAGGCTAGCTCTAAAAAATGAAAATCAAAATAGCATTGAAATATAATTAGATTTTTTTTTTTTTTTGATGTGATATGGAGCAGTTTTTTTTTTTTTTTTTTTTTTTTTTTTTTAATAGAAGTTGGGATGGCTTTTTTAGGAGAAGGTGGGGATTGCGGAGAGTTTTTATTTTTTCATTTTTTTTGTTATTAATTTTTATCAATTTACGGTTTTAACCCTATTTCTTATTTTTTAGGAATAATGATAAGTTAATTAAATTAGGGGTATTTTTGTAAGTCAAAAAGGCAATAACTAACTTTCTGAATCCTCTTAATATATAGAAATATATAGAGATTAACACATTTTGAAGCGGTAGGGGAATTAAATTTACAAAGAAAATTAACAGATTCTTAAGTTAATTGTGAATCAAGGCTCATTTGTAGAGTAGATGTCTCCAGTCTTTAATACCATCCATTAGTTTGCATTATCTATTGTCGCACAAATCGAACCATCTCGGATTGCTTTTGATACAATACTCTTAACATCAGCAACATGGTTTTGCAGAGTGCAGTCTCAGGCTCTCAGCTTCTTTGCAACATCAGCTAAAGAGATACAGGAATAAGATAAACTGATGTTGCATAGCCCAGTCCTTATGACATTTTGTTGTAGCCTAACAATCAAATTATGGGTCCACTTTGAATTGAAAGTACTTGAAAACTTCTTAGCAACATGCCTGAGGAGCTCCAGATCACCAATCTGTACCAACTAAACTTGATAAAAATACATCATCTTTGTTAATATCATATCAGCAGCAAAAGCTCATGAACCTAACTAGAGAGTTGAACCCTAAGAGGCCATATTTCAGGCCTAACAAAGTTGACTGCCAAGTGTCATGCTAGTACTTATCAAAGAAAATTAACAAGAAAAAAAATTGTAATCACTAATCTCAATTTAGCCTCATTTTGCATGGCATGTGATCTACAATTATAATATATCTTACTTTCTTAACTAAGAACATAAAAGAGTATCCTTAGAATATATATATATATTTTCTTTTTCTTAAGGTGTTGCTTTTAAAGCTAAGAAAAGGCGATCATAAAAGTACAATTTCTTTAACCCTGTTCTCTACTATGCTATCAATGGGTACTAATTAAAAAAACCTATGCCATTAAAGGGTTGGAATATGAGTTTGATTTTGAATCAGCTAAACATTATCATAAAAAATAATATATGATGATTTGAATTCAAATGCTCCCTTTTGTCCTATATTAGTTTTCCATCTTCATAAACTCAACTTTTAAGGTATCATCATTTATTGTTTTATGTATTTCACATCAAAGTATAAATTTTCAAAAATAATCCTAAAAACATTGTGAACTTTCCAAAAAGACAGAACCTTTGTAGGTAAATTTGAAAAGCTATATTATTTTATAAACTCATTTTAGAATGTGGACATCTTTTGTGGGACATCTCCCAAAGAAAATTGGAGGGAGTATAATTTTAAGATTTACATGTACTTAGATTCAATACAGACTAAAATAGACAAGAATCTCTCTGAGAGAGAGAGAGAGAGAATATATATATATATAAGTTGAAATAGCATTTATGGTCTATTTGGATTGAGGGGGAGTAGAATATAGTAGATTTGGACAAAAATTAGTCTATTTTTAGCAAATTCTACTCTAATCTCCTCCACTCCCCCTCCATTCCCCCTCATCCAAATGGGCTCTTATTATTGCTACATTCCAGTTTAGCCACAGTAGCGGTCATGCCATCTTTATAAAAAAAAATGACATATTTTCTTAAAATATTAGTATTATCTAAAGATGACTTTACACATTCTAAAGTAATAATTAAATACATGTAACTTACCAACTATAATAAAATATTAATATTTAAATATCTAAAGATGACTTTACACATTCTAAAATAATAATTAAATACATATAACTTCCCATAGAAGCACAAGTCAAGTCGATCTTATGGCTATGATGGAGATATAGTGGATAAGCTACAACCAGATGTGGCGAAGCCGACAGCAATAATGCCTGTTAGGAAGGTTTGGCAACCCCCACCACAATCAATGTACAAACAAAACGTTGATGCAGCTATTTCTACTTATCTGAATTGCTCTGGATTTGGTGCAACTATCCGGAATGACAGAGGAGAGGTGATGGCTACTATGTCGGTTAAAGGGCTGCTTGTAACCCAAAATGAGGAAGCTGAGGCATTAGCTTGTACAAAGGCACTGGAATTCTCCATTGATGCTAGCTTCTCGGAGTTGATCATTGAAGGTGACAACGCTAATGTTATGAGGGTTGTTTGCACATCGCTTCCGAACCACTCTTTGCTGGGCCACATTATCAAAGATGTAAAATGTCTTATGAGCGGTTTGCAAATATGTATCCATCAACAGTATTAGGAGGGAAGGAAATAAGGTAGCACATGTCCTCGCTAGATATGTTAAGAATACTCTTGATGATATATATTGGTTGAAAGACTCTCCAACACCAGCTATGGATGCTTTGTATCAGGACCTTATTAATATTTATGAATGAAAGTATGATGGTTTGGCATTCAAAAAAAAAAGTGTAGTCATAAAATACATTATTTATAAACAATAATAAAAAACCAAAATAAAAAAGTAGGAATTCTTCACTGGACATACCATCCTTTTTTTTTTGTTAACTCTTCCCGTAGGCATTTTATCAAACATGTGACATAGAACTACAAATGGTGGGATTATCTTCAGCATACCACTTTGTTGATAGTAATCCATAGTAAAAGAGACATGGTAGAAATAGAAATACCACTTAACACTCCAATATATATATATATATATATATACACACACACTACTACTATTACTACTATTTAAGGGCTTTCTCTGTTTCAGATCCTTATTTTTTTTTTTTTTTGCTCAAAAATCTTCCTACATCCATATATGTTTGAATAGAGATAAAATTAAATGACAATCCGGTAAAAATATAATTCTAACTTTTGCTAAAACATTGCCTAAAAAATAGGATCACCCTTCTGTTGATTTTCAAATTACTTTATCCACTTATAAATTAGATTATCAAAATAAAAATTATATATAAAAAATAATTACATTAGTTTTTTTTTTTTGGCTATAAATTGGTTTCCTTTCTTCTAAATTCTAATCTCATTTTTTTTTCTTGGTTTTTTTTTATGTTTTCAATTCTCTTTTTCTAAAATTTTGAATTATTAAAAAAATGTGATTTTTAATGTACTCCTATTTTTTTTCTTTTTAATGATTTATTTATTTATTTATGTTGGTGTTTAAATTGTTTTGTCTTCACATCTGTTTGTAGTGCCCTTTTTTATTATTTTAATGAATGTATTTTCTATGTCCAAAATAAAAATCACTATGCATGTGGTTTAATTGGATAAAAGAGAGAAATGTTTCAAATTGAGATGAAAGGAAAATTATGACACGTTGGCCATCAAGGAATTCTTGATCAATGATTTAATACTTTTTAAACACCCAACATTATTAGTTGCCAACTTCCTTTTTGAAGGTTTCAATTTTTAGCAAGTAGGTCTATTGGTTTATTGCATGGTTTTGAAAACCGGATTGAATTGGCTAGTTCAAACAGGAATCGGACCCTCAACCGGTCCAGTAAAAATCGTTGGTTCAATTGGTAAAAACTGAAAACTGAACCCTTTTCTAGTTTTTAGCCTTCCAATTTCATTAAAAGTCACATTTAAGTTAGATGAGTATAAAATTCTAAAGACATAATAACGAAAAGATATAACATAGACAAATAAAGACTAGTCTTGCTCTCGTAATAGCTAATTGACTGATAAAATGGACAATGGACTAATAGGAAATCTTTGCTTTGGCCGAGATGCACTTTCATCATTTTTGCCCTATGTTAATTGTGGTAATTTACTTGATTATTTTTATTTTCATATTTTTTTTCTTAGGATTTTAATTTTCCCCCTTAAATGAATGTGCGTCTATACTTATGCATCAGTTCATGCATAATTTTTTTAGACCATTGAAAATGGTTTTTACATGGCCAACTGCAAACTATCCAGGCCATTCTTAATGTAACCTTTGTGTCTGCATGATAAGGTTCTGCAGTTTCACTTTGACTTCATTATTGCTATGTGATTAAATAGAATTTTGGTTTAATGATAAGAGTGAAGAAAATTTTCATTTTAGGTGGTTGAAGAGATTTTGGTTCGTAATGGTTTGTGTGGGTGGCTGTTTGGGTGGTAGGTGGCTCTTTGGGGTGCTTTGTGGTGGCTTGGTGGTTTGGGCTGGTTGGTGCAACACAGTGACAAGTTTTTTGGTTGAAAATTGTGTAGGGATAGGAGAGAGAAAAATAATATTTATATGGATAGAGAAAAAGTATTGAGGTTGATGTAGGTGTCTATTTGTTAAAATAGCAACATTTAAGTTTTTTGGGTTAGTTTTGCTAAAACCGTGTAGAGACTAATGTGAACGCTTGTCATATAATAAATGGAAATTTATGAGGAGACAGAAAGGAAACGTTCATTAAACTCTTTAATAAGAGTGGAAAAACGGAAATTCAATAAATGAGCTCTTTAGTGGGTTCTCAAGAGTTTCCATATCAAAATTATTTTTTCGCCTATTTATGAACACAAGTATTTTCAATTAGTAGGGGGGGGGGGGGGGGGGGGGGGTTGCTATAAAGAGAGAATAGTGGAGGTTCACACGTGTTTTGGAATGGAAAATGTTTTACAAGAAAATAAAATTTAGTATACCACTTTCAAGTTTTGACATTACAACTTTTCCATTTTTCTAGATGTTTCGTTTAATTATTGGTCATGACTTTAATACTTTTGAGTTTATCAATTAGACTTGTAGTACAAATTAAAAAATTAGAGTCGGGGAAGTTTCATATTATGTGGAAGAACTAAGCTAATGCTGTCTAATTCATGACTTGATAAGTTGTTCTTGACACAATCAACCTTTGCAAGTCGTAAATTGTAACTAAACCATTTGAAGCTGAAGTTCCGTTGGCCATCAAGGAATTCTTGATCAATGATTTAATACTTTTTGGAAACACCTAACATTTTTAGTTGCCAACCTTCTTTTCTGAAGCCTGTCTTGTTCTCTTTTGTGTTTTTTATGTGAACTTCCTCAATTCAACTGATCCAAATTTCCATATTACTAAACTACACGGAAATGTAACTGAATTATGGGTGAGGATAGGAAAGCTTCTCTCCTTGCTAAATACAATCATTTCAATTTTTAGCAGGTAGGTCTATTGGTTTAATGCATGGTTTTGAAAACCAGATTGAATTGGCTAGTTCAAATAGGAGCCGGACCCTCAACCGGTCCAGTAAAAATCGTTGGTTCAATGGGTAAAAACCGATAACCGAACCCTTTTCTGGTTCTTAACCCTCCAATTTCATCAAAAGTCACATTTAAGTTAGATGAGTATAAAATGCTAAAGACATAATAACAAAAAGATATAACATAGACAAATAAAAGACTAGTCTTGCTCTTGTAATAGCTAATTGGCTGATAAAATGGACAATGGACTAATAGGAAATCTTTGCTTTGGCCTAGATGCACTTTCATCATTTTTGCCCTATGTTGATTGGGGTAATTTTTACTTGATTATTTTTATTTTCATATTTTTTTTCTTAGGATTTTAATTTTCCCCCTTAAATGAATGTGCGTCTATACTTATGCATCAGTTCATGCATAATTTTTTTAGACCATTGAAAATGGTTTTTACATGGCCAACTGCAAACTATCCAGGCCATTCTTAATGTAACCTTTGTGTCTGCATGATAAGGTTCTTCAGTTTCACTTTGACTTCATTATTGCTATGTGATTAAATAGAATTTTGGTTTAATGATAAGAGTGAAGAAAATTTTCTTTTTAGGTGGTTGAAGAGATTTTGGTTCGTAATGGTTTGTGTGGGTGGCTGTTTGGGTGGTAGGTGGCTCTTTGGGGTGCTTTGTGGTGGCTTGGTGGTTTGGGCTGGTTGGTGCAACACAGTGACAAGTTTTTTGGTTGAAAATTGTGTAGGGATAGGAGAGAGAAAAATAATATTTATATGGATAGAGAAAAAATATTGAGGTTGATGTAGGTGTCTATTTGTTAAAATAGCAACATATAAGTTTTTTGGGTTAGTTTTGCTAAAACCGTGTAGAGACTGATGTGAACGCTTATCATAAAATAAATGGCAATTTATGAGGAGAGAGAAAGGAAACATTCATTAAACTCTTTAATAAGAGTGGAAAAACGAAAATTCAATAAATGAGCTCTTTAGTGGGTTCTCAAGAGTTTCCATATCAAAATTATTTTTTCACCTATTTATGAACATAAGTAATTTCAATTAGTAGTGCCAATTACATATCTTTCATTCTACATCTAAAGACAGTTAACACTTGCTATTTGAAGAATTTCAAGACTAAGTGTTAATGGAAGGCCACAGACAATTTGTTGTGAAGGCTTTTACGATTGTAGTAATGGTATTATTAGCTTTTATCGGAAGCACACAAGGGCAACCAATTTGTTGCTTTCGTGAAGCTTGTTGCTGCCAAACTTGTTCACATCCGCCACACGTAAAAAATTGAAATTTGCAAAAACATATAAATTGTATGAGTGAAGTATGAATAACATATGAAATATATGAGTAAAGTATTTTAACTTTTGGTTGATTTGCTACATTTTTTTTTACGTTGCCTCTCTTTCTCTCTCTCTCTCCACATATAGCATGTTACAAACATAAAATATCACAATAGCTACAATTCTTGACATGAAAAACTTCTCAAATGAGGAATTTTAGAGCTTCATCTTAGCAAAAATAACTATTGAGATTTAATGAAATTGTGCTTTCTTTTAAAGCGTTAAATTTTTTTGTCAATTTATGGACTTCAATTAGATCGATAGGAAGTTGCTTATGGATGAAACACAGTGACAGAATTACACTATGGCCAGGGAGCCATAGCTTTTTGCTTAGACCAATGATTGTGTTTCTTCACAACTTTGTTCATACCAACAAAAAATGGTTCCAACTTCGCACATTTGATAAATCAGAGAAAAAAATAAAAGAAGCTCCGTTGAACAAAAACAACAAAGGGTGCACTATTCATATCTGGTATTCATTTTCTTCTCTTAATTAGAATGCTAGTCTCAATACTTATTATTTTAAAGTGCATATTTTCAATTCTATAATTTTAGATGATCTTAGATATCAATCATGAAAATGATATGTTTATAAAAGTCAGCCACAACTTTGAAGCCCCAACCTGGGTTTTGGATTTAAGTATATATTTTTTGAACTTGGACTTACTTGGAGCTATATGTTATATGGAAAAACTGAATTGAACAACTTAGGTACTGGGAACCTAGACTAACATTTGTCAATTCAAAGTCAAAGCCTTCTCCATGCCTTTCTGCATAAAAACAGTCCTCTTGGGAATTTCTCCCAGCAATAACCAAACAATGATTGCCCACTTGTTACATTGAACTCAGAAAGCTGGTGCTGCAACAGGGGCTTTCAGAGCAGCGTGTAGGAGGGATTCCTTTACATCTGTATACTCCCTTATAGGAGATATTTCCGAGCAGCATGCCAAATTTTCACTAAAACCATTTTCAAATTTCCCTCAAATTTCACAAATCATTGTTAAATTTGATGCAAACATAGGTTACAATATATTTAGTAAAGACTAGAGATGGGATCTCTAGGCAGTAAGCATGAAGAATGGAACAAAAGATTGACCAGCATGCCATTACAAGATGTCTTCAATAAGCTATGTCGTGTCACATTTGTTATCTCTAGATTTTTTTTTTTTTTTAACAAGTAGAAAGTTTTATTGAAAAGTTTTATTACTTCATTTTCACAATGATAAACACAAAGTAATGCAATCTTATTAATCAGAGAAAATATAAAATTTGAGTTCAATGATGAACACAAAGGGACAAAAGAAAATACAAAATTTTCATATGGCAGGTCTAAGAGAAGCTAGAAACTCAAGGATTGATGAACAATTAGATGAACCCAAACACCTTGACTAATCAAAAAAGCTAAGTGAACTATGAAACTCAATTACAGAAATACAATTAGTAAAGCCCCAAGCCCCAGATCACTCAAACATAGTAAACTTATTATCTTTAGATTAATTGTTCAACCTTGTGCAATAATTACCACTGCCACTGGGCTGTACTCTAAAAATTTAATATTATAGTTGTAGATATGCAACTTAGCCTCCATCAGAAATCTGAAGTTTGAACTATATCCTACACGCGACCCTAAAGTGCAATAGACATATAGCTTTATAGAAAAAACATGTCAGGGTTACCTGCTGATTTGAATGGGCTTCAAATTGAAGTGCCTTTGACATAATCTTCTCCACCTGATCATATAAGTTGTAATATAAAAGTAGTTGCGAAGTAGTAGGTTAAGAAGTGTTTTTTACATCACACCAATATCGGCATATAAGACATTGGTATTATGGACATGCATGCCCTATCAATTACAAATTTACCAGACCCAACTTGTCGTGGCGCAGGGTTGCAATCCAGTGCAGGGAAAGGAGGTTACTGTTAATGCATGAACAAAGCACAAGACCTTGGCTAGGCCTATGCTCACCAAATAAGAACTTCCACACATTCTCAAGGCTTCTTTTCTTCGTTCTTTTTTGCTTCATTTTTTAATTTTTTGGGATTGTAGTAAAATCTCTAATCTAATCATTTACAACACTATCAGAGAGACAAACAACAAGTTACAAGTCAAATGTTACATGTTCTCTCAAGGAATTGCCACAAGCATTGTTAAGAGCTTCGATGGCAAATAGTGTTTACAAGTTGATTGAAATATTGAAGAAAGGATATGACTGACGTCCAAGAATTGAGAGGGAGAAGAGAGAACAGGAAACAAAATTGTTGGTTAATTTCTGCATGATCATCCTTACAAGGCCAAATCCCTATTTGTACATGTACCATCCTGACCAGGTGATTAACTACCTAGCTGATCTAGTAACTCCTTATGCCAGCTGGCGTAACTACCTCTAACAACCTACCAATTAGTCACTCGCTCCAACAATTGAGCACATGCTCTAATTTAATATCTTCTACACTACTAAGCTAGCATAATACTGCCCTTATCAACATACACATGGTCACTACTTAACACAGAACCAGAGTAGCTAATAGGCTCAGGCAGCACCAGATCAAAGCACCCAGCAGTAACTCTAGGATTTAGACAACAACAGATCACAACACACATATGAGACATAATATGAGATTCCTAAGAAGCGTTAAGGTTTGATACAAATCGAGAACAAAATTCACCTACATTACATCAATACTTTTCTGCCTACCTCAAAGTAAAATGATACCAATGGAAACAACATGATAATGGTCTCATTTGTATCACATTTACATAACAAAACACTATGATTATCACTAATGATTTCACTTCTTATCCAGATGGCGCAGTTGCTCCATCAAGTAACACAAGGCTTTCCATAAAGTTAGTAGCTATACGTGGAATGTTTTGGAAACCAAGTTCTTCTCATGTAAAGTTTCAAGGTCAAGCGAAACAATCACGTTGCACCTCCGTTCACCGTTGGATTGAGGATTAACTCCCTTTATAACTAGCAGTTTACCACGACTGGTGCAACCAAAGAAATCTACAGTGACAGCATTTTCAAACTGGACAGAAAAAAGTTTACTCCATGATTCATGTACACCATACTCCCCCATCACCCATATGAAGCATGAATTAGCATGCGACCTCATAGAGTCATTGTATTCGTATTTGTTGATGTGGTCGATTCGGAGGTAATCCAATGACGAAGGCCAGTTTCCCCTTGTACACCGTCAGACAATTTGGTTTCGCCATTAGACCTTGTGGTAGCAGTTGTTGTCCATCAGGGAGTGCTATCTCTCCAAATTTATCATTATCGACATCAAATGACAAAATCATGTAATGATCCTGTTCAGCTTCTCTAATGCATCCCAACCAATGCAAAGCCCCTCTAACAAATGTGGAAATCCTATTGTTGAAAGGGGTGACCAAAGCAGTGTTTGTCATTGCATGAATCGACTGATCAGTAGGCAATTGTCTTGTTTGCTTGTATAAGTTTACAAAACTATCTTTAAATAAATTTATCAACTTAAAAAAAAAAAAAAAAAAAAGAGTTATTCTTATTGAGGCAACTAAAAATGTGCCCCAATTAGATTGATTTTTTAAATATTTGTTAGTTTTCTTTTCAAATAGTTTTGAAAATAAAGTAGGGGTATAATAGGAAAATTAATAAATTAATGACTTTTATTTTTAGAAATAAGACAATATTTTGGGACATCCCAAAATGGAATAAAGGATAAACAAACTAGAATAGAGGGAGTATTTAAAAAAAAAAATAAGGATAAGTTAATTAAATTTGGGGAATTTTTCTAAGTAAAAAAGACAATATCTAACTTTCTGAATTTTCTTAATATATAGAAAAATATAGAGATTAACAAATTTTGAAGGGGTAAGGGAATTAAATTTACAAAGAAAATTAATAGATTCTTGAGTTAAATGTGAACCGAGGCTCATTTGTAGAGTAGATGTCTCCAGTCTCTAATACCATCCATTAGTTTGCATTATTTATTGTAGCACAAATTGCGCCATATCAAATTATCTTTGATACAATACTCTTAACATTAGCAACAGGGTTTTGTAGAGTGTAGTCTCTGGCTCTCAGCTTCTTTGCAACATCAACTAGAGAGATACTGGTGTTAAATATTAGCATTGATACACTTTGTTGAATATACTAGTATGGATTCGAAAGCGAAAACATAAAGTATAGAACACAATAACACTCGAGGATTACATGGTTCAACCTAACGGCCTACATCCATGGAGGAAATCCTAAAGTGCTACATCAATAATATATTAGAGTGTAGTACAAATCCCGTGTTACAATGAACCATAACATGTATATATATATATATATATATAATAAACTAAACCCTAGACTAATAGACTTTTAGTACAAGACAAGGACTTGGCTTAAACACAAAGTAGAATTAGGCTTGGGCCTATGCTAATGGGCAAATATATCTCTAACACCCCATCTCAAACTCAAGATGGAAGCTTGATGAAATCTTGAGATTTGATAAGGTTGAGAAGATCCCTTGAATGAAGTTTGGCTATGTGACGGTGGTTTGAGGAAGGCAATGGTCTTGCAGTGTTGATGCCACTTCTAACGATGGCATGACTATACCAGAGAGTTTTGACAGCAACAGTGAGAAGCCAAAAAAGATGAACACAACGAAAAAACACTGAGGAAGACAAAGATTGCTCTTAAATACACCGCAAGGACAGAAAACATGGCCACAGGAGGGTGACTCTGATACCATGTTAAATAGCATTGATACACCATGTTAAATATGCTAGTATAAATGTGGAAGTGGAAGCATAAAGTATAGAACATAATAATACACGAAAATTACGTGGTTTAGCCTAACGGCCTACATCCATAGAGAAAACCTTAAAAGGCTACATCAATAATATATTAGAGTGCAGTACAAATCTTGTGTTACAATGAACCATAACATATCAATAATATATTAGAGTGTAGTACAAATCTTATGTTATAATGAACTATAACATGTGTATATATAGTAGACTAAACCCTAGACTAATAAATTCTAGTACAAATAGGGGACTTGGCTTGCACATAAAGTAGAATTAGGCTTGGGCCTATATTAATGGGCTAATGTATCTCTAAAAACATGAATAAGATAAACTGATGTTGCATAGCCCGGTCCTTATGACATTTTGATGTAGCCTAACAATCAAATTATGGGTCCACTCTGAATTGAAAGTACTTGAAAACTTCTTAGCAACATGCTTGAGGAGCCTCAGATCATCAAACTATACCACTTAAACCTGATAAAAATAAAGCATCTTTGTCAAAATCATATCAATAGCAAAAGCTCATGAACCTAACTAGAGAGTTGAACCCTAAGAGGCCATATTTCAGGCCTAACAGAATCAACTGCCAAGTGTTGTCGGGGGCGAAAAAGTTTTCCTTCTGACAAATAAGATTTATAAGGGGTTGGGGGTCTAAACCGAAACTCAACGATAGGCTTGATACATGGCCTAAAGGCTATTGGTGAAAATCCAAGAAGTCCACTATATTTTATGCCTTGGGTTTAGATTGGAACTGAAAAGAGTGGCCTGTAAACAATCCCTGCAGCAGATACGTTAGCGCAGTTTAAAAGCATTCTATATGAAATAGCCCAGCAGTAGAATGGTTGTACAAAAAAATAGCCCAGCGGTAAAGTGTTTCTGCAGAAAACGACCCAACAGTAAAGTAATATGTTAGGACATATGTGGTTCACTTGTTAGGAACATATGTCAATATTTTATGTAGTTGGCTAATCCTTTGACAAAATGCATTTTACTTGTATTTGGGTAGATCTAGGATGTGTTTAATACTTCAAGAAACCTTGTTTCAAGTTCAAGTGTTAAAGCCATGCAAGTCTATCCAAGAATCAAGTGAGAAAGTGCTGAATTTTAAAGCTCGATAGCTGCTCGACACCTCCTCGACACCTGGCTATCTGTCGAGATCTTCAGTTGATGCTTATCGCAATCTCGATAGCTTCTCGATAGCTGGTCGATCGATCGAGAAAGTTTCTGTCCCCTCAACACCTCCTCGATAGCTGCTATCTGTCAAGATTCATTAAATCTCAACACCTGCTTGACACCTCCTCGATAGCTTCTATCTGTCGAGGTTATGGGAATTCAGATTTTTGTTTTTGGGCCAGGCTTATGTATTTGAGTAGGGTTTATCTTCTCACAACCTTAGACCTATATAAGGCTTATTTTAGAGGTCGTCACATAAGAGAATACAAGGAGAACATATGAAAAAAGTGATCGATGCCTTATTCTCTCAAAAAGAAACTATTGCATTTTTGCACTTTAGGGTTTTGTAACCAAGTGCTTCTTGATCTTCATTATTGATGAAGTGAAGAACTTTGCTGCCAACATTCTTCTTCAAGTTAGTGAGTGAGTCACGTACTAGGATTCGTGCAAAGGGGTTAGTCATGTATTAGGATCCATGCATCATAAAAGGGTAGCGTTCATATATTGAAGAGTTCAGAGGTTCTGAAGCAGTAGAAGGTTTCTGTTGTGAGTTCATCTACGGGGATTGTAGAGTCTAGGGACAAAAGTTTTGTACTAGATCTGAAACTTCTCTTTACTATAGTGGATTGCTTTTTTGAAAGGTTTCCCCCCAGGTTTTTTATTGTGAAACTGGTTGGTTTCATTGGGTTTCCTGGGTCATCATATCTTGTCTTATTTATTTTTTTTGCTGCATGATTTTGATATGATATTGATATTTGTTTGTTTTAACAAAGTTTATTCGTAATAAATCTAATTAACAACTTGGGTTTAAAACTTGTTAATTCTATCAACCGGAATCTAAATTTTTCAACAAGTGGTATCAGAGCGGGTTCACTTTGATTGAATTAATTTCCTGAGTGTGATCCATTGACCCCTGTTGTCATGGATAGAGGACAATCTTTATTTATACCTCCTTTATTTGATGGAACTAATTATGCGTACTGGAAAGTTCGTATGAAAGTTTTTTTGCAAGCTCTAAGTGAACAGGTATGGCAAGCTATTGAAGTTGACTGGATTAAGCTAAAGGAAGCACCTGTGGATTGGGATGATGCAACAATTGTAGCTGCAAATTTCAATAGTAGGGCCTTGAATGCTTTATTTTGTGGGGTTACTAATAAGGAATTCAAGAAAATATCATCCATTGAAGTTGCCAAGGAAGCATGGACCATTCTTGAGACCACCTATGAAGGTACCAAGGCAGTAAAGACTGTGAAGTTTCAACAACTCACTAGTAGTTTTGAAGAAATAAGAATGGAGGAGGATGAGAGCTTTGATGAGTTTTATGCTAAGCTCAAGGATATTGTGAATTCTACTTTCAACCTTGGAGAATTTATAGCAGAATCCAAAATTGTTAGGAAAATCCTTAGCTTCTTACCTGAAAGATTTCATGCCAAGGTCACTGCCATTGAAGAAGCAAAGGACATTGATCAAATTCCTTTAACTAAGCTTGTAGGGAACCTTCAAACCTATGAGATGGGATTAGGTTCAATGGAAAAAAGTGAAAAGAGTAAAAACTTGGCTCTTAAGGGTATAGAGGAAGAGATTGAGGACTCTAAAGATGAAGATAAAAGTGAAGATGAGGATGAAGATCTAACCTTCATAACTGATGAGATTATCAAGCTTCTTCAGTTTAGGAAAAATGATAAGGGAAAACCTCCTAGGAAACCTAAATCCTCTAGGAAGGGCAAAAATGAGAAACCCCTCATCAAATGCCATGAGTGCAAAGGTTTTGGTCATATGAGGATAGAGTGTCTAAACTACCACATGAAGGAAAATACCAAGAAGTCAAAAGATAAAGGGTTGGTTGCTACTTGGAGTGACACTGAGGATGACTCTTCTAATGAGTTTGTGGATGAATGTCGTCACGTTATGGCTTTCGCTGCCTCAACCGATAAGGTGATTGTGGATAGTGCTAGTGACAGTGAGGATTCTTCTGATGATGAAGTACCCAAGAAGATGACCATTCAGGAAGCCTATAATAAGCTATGCAATAGATTTATAAAATCTGAGAAGACTTCTCATCTTGGTAGAAAAGAGCTTAATGAGGTAAAAACTGAAAAAGCTGATCTATTAGTCAAACTGGATGAGACTACAAGGTTAGTTGAGACTCTTGTTATAGAGAACGCCTCATTAGAAGAGAAAGTCAAGAATCTTAAGGTTGAGCTCAATCAAGCTAGAACTCAAATAGAGATGATGTCTAGTGCAAAGCTTGATGAGGTATTGAGTGCTCAAAAGTCTAGTTCTGATAAGACTGGCTTAGGATATGCTATTTCCTCCAGCCCTTCCTCTTCCATGGCTTCTGGATCAAGGACTGTCTTTGTGCCACAATCTGAGAAAGGTAATAAAGGTATGAAATCCAAAACTGATTTGGCTAAGTCTAAATCCTTTGTTAAACCTAATGTCTGTCATCATTGTGGTGTTGCTGGACACATTCGTCCTAATTGCTTTAAGTCGTATCCTCATAAGCATTTGTTCAAACGGTCACAGGTTTCCTCTTAAGGACCTACACCTTTGTTTGGAGAGTTATTAAAAGTCTTAAACTTTTTAACTCAATTTCAGGAGAATTTTAATTCTGCTATGTCCTTTAGTAGACATACTAGGACACGTGCCTTTTCATCTTCACGGCCAAAGACTAGTGTTGTATGGGTGAAAAAGGAGCCTAAAACTTAATTGTCTTTTTTTGTTTGTCGTCTGCTTTAATTTTGTCTATCTAAAGTAGGACTCTCTTTGCTTAATTTCTTATCTGTTTTTGGAATCATGCTTTCATGCATTTGCACATTTCTATCATGCTTTCATGCATATGCATGCATCTTTCTTTCTGCTTTTATGTTGTTTGTTTATTTTTGTTTGGTTGTTTAGTTTTTATTTTGTTTTGTTTTCAAAATAAATAAAAAATTGAAAAAAAAGTCAGAAAAATACAAAAACAGTGTGTGTTTTGTATACTTTGGTACTTGTGTACCTTGGATGGCCATTGAAACAAAATTTCTAAATTTTGTATCGTTTGTAGCTTAGATAAGCATCTCTATGCACAACTAAGCAAGTGAGTTTTGTGGCTCCTGTTTGTGATGAGTAAGATTAAGTTATCTCTCGAACTTAACACTCATATCACTCTTTTTGATGGGTAGGACTAGAAAATCCTAAAAGAAATGCATAAATAATCATCTCACCACTGTTGCCAGCCAATCATAATATGACACCTGTATGCTTCGGCATAGCAAAAGTGCAGTGTCAAAGACACCCGTATACTTCGGCATATCAAAAGTGTAATGTCAAATGCTTAACATCTTGGGTATTTCTTTTCTCTCTTTTATATGCCCATGTATGGTATGCTAAAATAAAAGAAAATATACAAAGAAAATAAAAAGCAAAAAGATTAAAAATGCTTTAAATATGGTTGCAAGTGTGTATTTTAGGAGATGTGGGAGTTATAGAATGTACCTCGAAGGTGATAATCTCCATCAAACAGTTATGATTATGTGTGAGTTAAAGTTATTTTCTCATATCTCAAATGTCATAACATGTATACACATGCAATCTTATGATATTTTTCATATACAACACGCAATATTCTTTGCTACTCTTGATACATGTGCAGGTATAATGTGATTTGGCCATCACAAGGTTTTACACGTGCTATTGTATACTCACTAAACTGTCTTGACTTGTTTTTGAAATATAAAATTGGTTAGACTTGTTTAGTGTGTGTGTGTGTGTGTGTGTGTGTGTGTGTGTGTTTTTGAATCTATGTGCTTAACATTTTTGTTGAGAGATTTGTTTTTCACATGGTTTGCATCTTTTTTTCTTGTTATCCATAGCATCTTGTTTCATGACATTCATGTATTTATATGGATTTCTTAATGCCCCCTTGATCATCTTTGATCATCTTTATGTTTCTCGGGTAAAGCTTTCTAGTTTCTTGTACCCTTTGTCAATCATGACAAAAAGAGAGAGAATATGTGGAGAATATGTGGTTTCTTTTTAAAATTCTACATGTTAGGGGGAGAAATACATTCCTTTTTAAGGGGGAGATGTGTTTCATCTTGTTAAGGGGAGTGCTTACCTCTTTCTTCTTGTACCTTGGGTCTTATAACCATTTGTTTACATACATTGTGCTTATCTTCTTTATATATTGATGTATGTTTCTTTCACCTACCTTTATATGTGTTGGTTCTTTTTTTTCTTTATACACATCTTTCTTATACTTATATGCAATCCATTATTTCTGTTTTACACAAAGATGCATTGATGAGTTTTGTTTAAGCGTTTCAGAAATACAGGTTGTCAAAGTCTTCCATGCTATGAACTCTCTTCTTGCAAAATTTTTCAAGAGTTTGTGCTAGGATAAATTTTATTGTATTCAACAAGTGACTATGAGTTGAGTGATTTATGACTTCTCTCATATGTTCATTTGTTTGTTGTGGTTTTGTCACGGATTGCCAAAGTGAGAGATTGTTAGGACATATGTGGTTCACTTGTTAGGAACATATGTCAATATTTTATGTAGTTGGTTAATCCTTTGACAAAATGCACTTTACTTGTATTTGGGTAGATCTAGGATGTGTTTAATACTTCAAGAAACCTTGTTTCAAGTTCAAGTGTTAAAGCCATGCAAGTCTATCCAAGAATCAAGTGAGAAAGTGCTGAATTTTAAAGCTCGACAGCTGCTCGACACCTCCTCAACACTTGGCTATCTGTCGAGAACTTCAGTTGATGCTTATCGCAATCTCGATAGCTTCTCGATAGCTGGTCAATCGATCGAGAAAGTTTCTTTCCCCTCAACACCTTCTCGACACCTCCTCGATAGCTGCTATCTGTCAAGATTCATTAAATCTCAACACCTGCTTGACACCTCCTCGATAGCTTCTATCTGTCAAGGTTACGGGAATTCAGATTTCTATTTTTGGACCAAGCTTATGTATTTGAGTAGGGTTTATCTTCTCACAACCTTAGACCTATATAAGGCTTATTTTAAAGGCCGTCACATAAGAGAATACAAGGAGAACATATGCAAAAAGTGACCGATGCCTTATTCTCTCAAAAAGAAACTACTACATTTTTGCGCCTTAGGGTTTTGTAACCAAGTGCTTCTTGATCTTCATTATTGATGGAGTGAAGAACTTTGTAGCCAACATTTTTCTTCAAGTTGGTGAGTGAGTCACGTACTAGGATTCGTGCAAAGGGGTTAGTCATGTACTGGGATCCATGCATCATAAAAGTGTGGCGTTCATATATTGAAGAGTTCAGAGGTTCTGAAGCGGTAGAAGGTTTCTGCTGTGAGTTCATCTACGGAGATTGTAAAGTCTAGGGAGAAAGGTTTTGTACTAGATCTGAAACTTCTCTTTACTATTGTGGATTGCTTTTCAAGAAGGTTTCCCCCCAGGTTTTTTACTGTGAAACTAGTTAGTTTCATTGGTTTTCCTGGGTCATCATATCTTGTCTTATTATTTTCTTCACTGCATGATTTTGACATGATATTAATGTTTGTTTGTTTTAACAAATTCTATTCGTATTAAATCTAATTAACAACTTGGGTTTAAAACTTATTAATTCTATCAACCAGGGTCTAAATTTTCGAACATAATACAAGTAGAATAAGTTTTAATCTGTTAACTACTTCACAAATCAAGGGACATGTCTATGTTTTCAGACTCATCTTCTGTTAGCTTTAGAGAAGAGTCTTCTAATACGACAATATGAGGAAAAAATTCTATAGTAACAGTTACATCACAACTATTAATAGTAAATGAATAAATAAATGCCATGGGTTTCACAATAACAAATAATGGAGAAAACTTGTGTGAGATGAAAGGAAAGAGAGAGATCCTAGCTAGCGCAGCAAGATCATTATGGTGCCATGGCATGCTCATGAGTATAGTATATGTAATGAGTAGAGATAATCATTTGTGAGTAATATGAGCAATGAGTGAAAGAATAGAGTGAGTAGTATGGGTGAGAATGTATAGCAATGAGTGAGTAGTGTAAGCAATGAGTGAGAGTGTATAGCAAAGCTGAGAGTGTATGGCAAAAGTTGAGAATGTATGGCAAAAGCTAATCGAGCTTTCTGCTAGGGCAAGTAAATGTTTTATAAGTAGAGCTATGAGAAGTATCTGTGAACTAAGAGCTGGGGTACTTAGTTTCTCAGCTTGAAACTAAGAACTTAGTCATTCTTCAGAGCTTAGAGAGGGCCTTTTTGCAGAAAGGTCTTGGTCTGTAGCTTAGTGAGTTGGTTGAGTGTTTGTTGTAAGTTGGTTGTAGCATTAATGGAGAGTTTCATTTATACCTAAGTTTTTAGGGGGTGATTAGCAAAATAATCTTTGCCAATCTTCAGGAAATCCTTAGAAAAATGTTCTTAGGATTCTTAGCTAAGAGTAGTAAGCTCACTTTTAGAAGTTTATTGCTGTTGTGGGCAATAACAGCTGGGTTTCTGGCTTAGCATTAAATGCTGATTAGCCTTGACTAATTGGATTAGAGCATACTTGAGGCTAATGATCCTGGTTATGCTTCAACTAGAATCAGAGTTCCTAAGGGCAGATTGGACCACCCCAAGCCAGGTGTCAACCTTAGAGCCCTTACTGAGAACTCTGCTGGGATCCCTTTGGTGCCCTTCAAACCACATTTCCCTAAGTTTCCCCATTTGGGGTTCATGGGCTTGGTTCATGAACTAGAGATTACATATTTTTATTATAAAAATGAGCTGGTTTCAGCTTGTTTCAGGAGCTTTGAAGGCCTTGTCATGGCAGCTTTGAGTCTTTGACTGAAATGGGTTGAAGAAGAAGTGACAGCTGGCTATAGCTTTTCAGCTTTCTGTCACATCTACTTCAGCTTTATGTCACATGAGGAGTGATGGGATTCCAGCTTGTGAAGGAAGGATTCAGCCTTTGAGGGACACGTGTCTTCTTCTGATTTGATTTAGACAAGTTGGGACTTAATAGGAAAGGCTCCAGTTGTTTGTGCTGGGATTTTGGCTGGTTACTTTACGTAAGCTTTCAGCTGCTGAATTCTGTGTGTGGGCTGGGCTGACCCAACTAGGCTTTATAGATAAGCTTGCTTGGGCTTGGTTAACCCTACAAAATGAGTAGTTTTGCCATGGGTGATATTCATGGGCTTAGTAGTTAGTTGAAAACAATAAACATAGTTTCCCACAAATTTTGTGAGAGCAATATTTTTGAGAGATGAGTAATTTATATTTCCCATGAGTTGGGGACTTAGTATATGTAAAGCAAGCGTGGAAATAATACTTGATTGTGCCAAAATAATATTGGGCTTTTAGAAATAGTGCCAAATAAATAATAATGCCAAATGAATATTTGGGCTTTATAAAATAGTGCCAAATGAATATTTGGGCTTTATAAAATAGTGCCAAATGAATATTTGGGCTTTGTAGATGATTTAGAATTTTGTAAAATATTTGCCGTGTAACAACGGACTTGGTAGAAGTGTCGTATCATAACGGTCTTTATAAATGGTGCCGCATCGTAGTGGGCTTTACAAATGGTGCCACATCATGGCAGGTTTTGAATTTGCCACATTGTCGTGGGACATTGAATTAGCCACATCATAGTGGGATTGTGAATTAGCCGCATTGTAGTGGGACTTTGAATTAGCCACATCGTAGTGGGACTATAAATTAGCCACATCGTAGTGGGACTTTCGGGAGTTTGGGCTTTCTTTGGGTTTTTCCCTTAAGCTAAATGATTTTGGGCTCTTTGTGGAGATAATGTAATTTTGTGGCCCAATTGTGGTAGTGGTATGGTGAGTATTTTTGTGAAAACCCAAGTTGGATAACATGTGGGCTATAATGGGTGATATTTGTGAGGGGACCCAAGGCAATTTATGGGCTTGTGTATGGAGTATTTATGAAGGCCTAATAGTATAGGGAATATTTGGGTAATATATATGGGACTATTTATGTGGGCTTAAAATAATGTGTGGGCTCATGTGGGTATTTTGTGAGTGGGCTAATAAAAATCTAGGCCCAAAAATTTGTACCTCAACATTTAGCCCCCCGAGTCACGTGTGAGCAGTTTCTTCTTGGTCACATGTACGAGTTGGAAATTTTGGAGGCAGTTGAAAATAGTGGGCTTCTGCAATTTTCTCATGTCCAGTACTCTCCCACATTTGCATTTAGTGGGTCTTCAATTACTCCTCAGGTTTATCACATTAAATGCTGGTCTCTGCTCCATGTCTTGTCATCTGTACCCTTCACGTTTACCAGTAAAGGGCTGGCCTTTGCTATTTCTTCTTTTATTTTGTGCTTGGACTGAAAAACAAAGTGAGAAACGCAGAGAAAAAATCTTTTCCTCTTTCCTTTTCTATTTTCGGCCAAGGGTAAGAGAGTAATACCAGTTTCAACTGAGGCAGAGAGAGAGTGACTGAAATTTTCGGCCAAACAGAGAGATAACCAGAGACTTTTCTTATTCTTTCCCATTGTCTTCAATAAATAGTGAGAGAGAGAAAGAGAGAGAGAGAGAGAGAGAGAGAGCGGCGGCCAGGGTTTAGTGAGGGACCACTTATTTCTCTTTTTCCTTATTGATTTCGGCCAAGTGAGAGAAAGACCCAGGATTTTTTCTTGCTTCCCATGGTGGCCGTGGGTATTTTTCTGCTTCATCTCTCTTTTCTCTAAAAAATAACACTTCTGGTTCTATAAGCCATGGTAGAAGGGGAAGAGCCGCTGGGTTCTGGTGATGTCAACACTGCTGGTGTAGATGTGCCAGAAAAAAATGTTGCAGCTAGGGGCGTGGCTAAGGCAGCTGCTAGGGGCGGTGACGTGGAGGTTGGACCAGGGGGAACCTTGTTGCCATTACAGGATCCATGGTACTGTTCATCCCCTCTGTTCCCAACTGTTGGGGTCCTTGAGGTTAGTCCACCCGGGGTTCCAAAAAAATGGATCCTAAAGGGTGAAGCCCCCAGCCCAGAGACAGCGTGGATCCTAGCTGCTGATGGGGTACTTGACTTACAGTTTCAGCAGAAGGAACTCCTGCCAGCCCCTATCCAGTTCTTGTGCCCTTGTAGTACAACTAGTGGTAAGTCTAACTAGGTGGAGCAAGAAGTCGCTGATGAAGGTTTCTGCCAAATTTTGAGGAGTGCCAGAATATTTGAAGCTGTGGTCCTATCTCATGGATGGAACATGTATAGAATTGTAAGGGCGCTCCGGTTCATGGTACGGCGTTGGCACACTAATACCCACACTTTTTTCTTTCCTTGGGGTGAGACCACAGTCATCCTCGAAGATGTGGAGAGGATATGCTTGCTGCCCAGCATGGGAGATGTCCATCCTTTAGAGTTGGAGTTGTCTGTTGTAGAGTCTGAGATTGCTGGCAAATTGTTGGAGACATTCAGAGGTGCCTCTGCTTCCTGGGGAGGTAATAGAGCTCGATTTTCATTTTGGATTTCTAAGTTTAGAAATTTTGAGAACAGTGATGTTAGACGAGCCTCATTCTTGGCTTTATGGATGAGTAAGTGTGTATTCAATACAACCCCGGTTCAATTCATGAAGCCTTTTACTTTCCCATTGGCTGTAGTGTTATGCAATGGTGCATCATTGCCTTTAGGTACCCTATGTTTAGGCACCTTGTATTCTGAGCTAGATAAGCTGCGTAATGATGAGCTTGAGGGATCTCCTTATCATATCATAGAGTATAGTATCAATGTGGTATTGCTGCAAACTTTCATGTGGGAGCATTTGAAGGATTACGCTGATGTTAGTAAAGATGTCGGTGACATAAAGGCGAGCAATTGGGTGATCGGACCTGCTGGTCCTGACGGTGAGCTTCAGTTTCTTGGGTTTGAACATGGCTTACCCTTATTGATGAAATGGATGGGGCTGAAAGTGTGGAACCTCTCTTCCATTACACTATTGGATGATGGAGGCCACTTCGCTTGGAAGCCCTACTCATATGTTGCTGCTGGGTTTCAATGTCCAAACCCATTTTTGAGTGCCAGACCTGGATCCCAGGAGTTTGGACTGAATGAGAATGAAAAGATCCCTAATCTCCTACTCATCATATCGCCCTCATTTATTCCATACCCGAGAAGTGATGGATTCGGCTTAACACAGTACAACCCTTATAGAGTTATGAGACAGTTCGGATTTGACCAGGATGTTCCAGATATTAACACCACAGTCTGTGCTTTGACTGATGCAGTGCGACCGTTAGTGCATAGTATAGCCCTAGAGTATTGGGCTAATAAGATAGAGAGGATTTTGGTCCCTAGCAAGCACCGTGAGGGGTATGCGACCCCAAATATGAAATTGTATTGGGAGAGAGTAATGAATACCTTTGAAGGCTTTGTGAAAAGCCGAGAAGTTGATGAGGTGGTGATAGGTCCTCCTTTGAGAGCGCTTTCTTCAAATGCCCAACTCATTCCAAATACGAAGACAGCCTCAGCTTGGGCTGCTAGACAAAACTTAGGTTTTGCTGAGTGGAGAGCTAATTTGAATGGCTGGGTGGTCCATAGGGGTGATGTTCCCGTAGAATGGAGTGAAAAGAATATTATTGCAAAAGTCCCCGAGTCCAACCCAGCTACTAGTGCACCCAAAAGACCTCGTGGCAAATCACCTTCATCTGAAGACAAACCCAAGAAGGTGAGACGACAAAGAGCAGGTGTCGAAAAGTCTAAGGCTAGCAGCCCCAAGCCCCCAGTGGTTGCTCAATTCGACTCTGGTGTTGCTCAGGTTACTAAGTCCAGTGCCCCAGCTAATGTCCCTACTAGCTCATCATCACCAACAAAGCATTATAGAAGGAAAACCGGTGCTGGTAGGGTACAGATCCCCGAAACTTCAGAAGAGGTATTCTTTTGGAGCCCTTATCTTCTTACAATCTTTCTATTCTGGTTTTCTTTTTTCTTTTCTTCTTTGCCTTCATTCTTTGGTGCTAATTGTGTGTTCTTATGGCTGCAACAGTCTGGTGAGGAAATGCAATCAGAGGGGCATGATTTTGGGGGTACAGCTGCCGATTTTGGTAAACTACTATTCCTCGCTTCGGTTGCTTCTTGCGTTTCCTCTGCTGACGTCCTTTGTTCTCTAGGTCCCATTGATGAAGACATAGAGACGGCTAGTGAAACCCCTACTGCTATTGTCGCTGCTGCAGAAGCTACTGGAGAAAGTGTTGCTGGTGTGCCCAGCTAGGGACAAGCTGCTTCTCCAACTATTCATGATGCACACCATGACAAAGAACCTCTAGGTATGATATCTTTGAGTTGTTCACGTGCATAGTAAAATAAGCTTCTTGTTCAATAACACTTGGCTGTGTGAATGCTTTTCTGTCATTGCTGGGGGTATAATCATGCCTTTTCCTCACAGAGCCACAGGTTGAGTTTTCGGGTGGTGCTGCTAAGGGAATAAGCCTTGAAGAATTTCTAGAAAAATTTGCAAAGGACGCAGAGAATGAGAAGGTGGTAGCTAACTTTCATCCTCTTTCAAGTGACACTGTCATATTCCAGCGGTCAGAAATTCTGGTAGAAGGCCAGCCACTACTGGCAGCAATTATGAGGAAACACCCACACTTCATGACTGGATGTAAGTTAGGTGCTTCTTTGAGGAAATTTGGTCTTGAATTGCTTGTTGCAGTGCTACTAGACATGTAGCGCACAAAGCTTGATAGTTTAAACTTGCAGAGAGTACTTGAGTGGAAGAATGCTCTTAAAGACTTGTTGTTTATGAAATTCGGAGTTCAATTCATCCTTGACAAGATTCGGGCTACTGTTGAAGCTTGTATTACCTGAGATGACGAGTTCTCAAGGAAAATAA
Organism: Quercus suber; assembly: GCF_002906115.3. Taxonomy (NCBI): domain Eukaryota; kingdom Viridiplantae; phylum Streptophyta; class Magnoliopsida; order Fagales; family Fagaceae; genus Quercus; species Quercus suber. The sequence continues at coordinate 841,428 of NW_027069521.1, forward strand.
CTGATCTTGAGAGAGAGATAGCAACAAAGAGAGCCAAGCTTGCACTATTGCTGAGTCAGAGAGATGCATTGATGCAATCATCGTCAGCTGGAGGTGTTTCTTCCTCAGAGGGAACCTTTGGCGATGGCTTATTTGACTAGCTTCTTTTTCTCTTTTATTTGTCATTATTAGTAGTTGGTATTTTGGATAGTTTGTCATGATGTAATGAAATCATTCATGTATTTTGGGTTTGTTTGATGATGTAGGCTGTGTTTTGTGCAGCAGTGCACCAGCCGTATAAGCTTTGCATAGTAACCCAAAATTTTCCCAATTGTGCGAGCTTTGTTTTTGGTTTTATGAACAAGTATATGAATTTATCTTATGAAAGATAATTCATTTGTTAAGGAATAGTACGTTCAAGCTAAAATATAGTCATAGAAGTCATACATATAGTTTTGCACATATTTGTTGTGTTCATGACTATTTTGGTTTGAGGTGCCCAGCCGTTAGGGCTGTAACTTTATTCACAATTCAGGGTAAACATATTTGTGTGTGAAAAAAATGATATTGGAGTATTTGTAAGTATGAAAAGTTCATGTTTGAGGCAAAAGGCAATGCTTGATTCTTTATTGGCATAGTAGCAGTAGTGGTTTAAAACCATACAAAAGAGAGTTAATGGGTACATACTTGAATTAAGCATAGTACAACTTAAGCCATTTGCCACTGATAGGTTCCATGAGACTTTCACCATCCGCCGTAGCTAGACAATAATAACTGCTGGCACTGGCTTTCCTTATAAGATAGGGCCCTTCCTAACTTGGGCAAACTTAGAGGGTGCTGAAAGATTCCTCTTAATATGATCTGCTACCTTTAAAACCATTTGTCCCTTGACAAAAACCCTAGATTTCGTGGCCTTGTTGTAAGCATTGGCCATTTGCCGCTAGTACCGCTGGGTGCGGTTATAGGCAAGATTTCATATCTCCTCCAAGGTTTCAAGGTCGGTAGCTCTAATTTCTGCACAAGTGGTAGCATCTATGTCTGTTTCTTGTCCATGAATAACCCTTGGTGTGGGAACCAATAGCCCAACAAGAGATATGGCCTCGGTACCATATACAAGAGAAAATGGTGATAGTCTGGTGGCCGTTTTACTTGAACTTCGGTATGCCCATAGGGTTTCCAGCAGGTGTTCTATACAGCCACCCTCATATTCATGCACCATCTTGCTGAGAATTCTTAATAGCACTCAGTTGGTAGCTTCCGCTTGACCATTGCTTGTGGACAATAAGGAGTGGACTTGCGGTGCTTGATGTGACGATGGTTTAGCAGTTTCCGAACATCCTTGTTAACAAAGGGAGTGTCATTATCAGTAACAATCTTGTGAGGAATACCAAACCTGCAGATTATGTGTTCTCGGATGAAATTTGCAACAGCTGGGCCTGTAGCCTTCTTTAGAGTGATGGCCTCAACCCACTTTGTGAAGTATTTGATGGCCACTAGTATCCAAATATAACCCTTAGATGGTGGATTGATTGGGCCTATTAGGTCAAGCCCCCAAGTATGAAATGGCCAAGGAGTCATCATGTTTTGGAGGTTGGTGGGGAAAGTATGTATGAGATTCCCATGGACATGGCAAGTATGACATGTCTTCACACATTCAGCTACATCTTGCTTCATTGTGGGCCAAAAATACCCCAGATTGAGTAGCTAGTAGAAAGCCGCCTTTTGCCTTGATGGTCACCACACTCTCCCACATGTACCTCTTGCAAAACTGATTGTGCTTTAGGGGTTCCTAGGCATCTCAAAGGTTCCCCACTAAGCCCCTTCCTGAAAAGAATACTTCCTTCCACAAAATAACGAGTGGCCAACTTTTTCAAGCGGTAGGCCTCTTCATGATTGTCGGGTAAGATGCCTTCTATAAAATACTCAAGGAAGGGTACACGCCAATCGCTAGTAGTAAGAACTGCACATGATTCTATCTGATCAAAGACATTTTGGCAATTGGTGCATTGCTTTTGGACAATGGCAACCTGTTTGCCCATTTTTGGCCAGTAATAGCCTAACCGCTGGAGGCGTCTATAGAGACTGACAGAACCACTGGGGCCACAAGATTTCTCATGAACTTCTTTTAATCATTTAGTGGACTCACCAGGGCTCAAGCATCTAGCTAGAACTCCTCCAGACAGCTTTTAAGACAATTCTCCTGGCATTAGAGCATAATCTTTATGTAGTTTCAAATGATTCTTCTCATCCGGTGATAATAGGGCCTCTTTAATGGAAGCTCGCCAATCTGTCTGTCCCAGCGGTTGATTAGAGAATTCTTCCTTCAACATTTCTACCACTAGGATTGGCCTTTTCACAACAGTAACATCTGTAGTTGCACCTTCAAATCTGATTTTTGACCCCAATGTGGCTAGGGCGTCGGCAAAGCGATTATTGGACCTTAGAGAGTGTTCAATATTGAATTCTTCAAAAGAGTCCTCCAACCTTTGAGCCATAGCTCTATATGGAGCTAAAGATGGTTCTTTGAGTGCAAAATCTCCTCTGACTTGGCAAACAACCAGATTTAAGTCTCCAATCACTCGAAGATGTTTGATACCCATTTCATGAGCTACCGCTAGGCCCATGAGATATGCCTCATATTCAGCCATGTTGTTGATGCATGGAAAGTCGAGCTTGAATGACATGTCTGCTGTCTCTTCAGTACTTTTGGATAGGACTATCCCAGCCCCACCTTCAAAAGTGGTAGAGGATCCATCAAAATGTAAAGTCCAAACTGCCCCAACTGTTTCCACCAGTGCAACTGCTGGCAGCTCTCCAGGTACATCATCAGTAATGTCCCAACTGTCCTCACCAGGAAAATTTGACAATAAATCAGCGATGGCTTGACCCCTCACAACTGTTAGGGTGATTGCTATGATCTCAAACTCAGATAATTGCAAGAGCTATTGTGCTAGTCTTCCGAAAAGAACCAGTCACCTCAAGAGTGAGTGGATTGGATGAGATTTTGTTAAGAACTGTACTGTGTGAGCTAGCAGGTAATGGTGCAGTCACTGGGTAGCATATATCAGAGCAAAACAAGCCCTTTCAACCCTTGGTTAGCGGGTTTCAGCATCCTTTAATTTCCTACTAACATAATAAACCGGCTGCTCTACCCCTTCTTGATCATCTTGGGCTATGAATGCCCTTATTGCTTCGCTATTAGTAGCCAAATACAGTTTGAGTGGTTTCCCTAGTATGGGTGCACACACGATTGGCAGTTTGGTCATGAGTTGCTGCAGCTGAAGAAATGCCTGCTGATATCTGGGACCCCAGCGGAAGGGTTTCCCCTTCTTCAGCAGTGGTGCAAAGGCAGCTGTAAAGGCAGCGAGACCTGGAATCAACCGCCAGAAGTATGAGAGTTTACCAAGGAAACTTTTCAGCTGTGTGAGCGTTGTAGGTGGCTGCATAGTAGTAATGGCTTGTACTTTGTTAGGATCAACATCTATGCCTCTTTGGTGTACAAGAAATCCCAGAAATTTCCCAACTGTAACTCCAAAAGTGCATTTGAGTGGATTCATGCGAAGCTTGTAAAGTCAACACCTTTCAAAGACCTTTCGTAAGATAGCAAGATGATCTTCTTTGGTCTTTGACTTTACAACAATATCATCCACGTAGTCCTCGATCTCTTTGTGCATCATGTCATGAAAGATTGCGATCATAGCCCTTTGATATGTGGCTCCGGCATTTTTGAGACCGAAAGGCATGACAGTGTAATAAAAACTACCAATAGGAGTTCAAAAAGTTATTTTGGCTGCATCTTTGGATGACATTCTGATCTGGTTATAACTGCTGAAGCCATCCATGAATGAGAACATAACATGCCCAGTAGTTGAATCAATGAGCATATCCATGTTGGGAAGTGGAAATTCATCTTTGGGGCATGCTTTATTGAGACTCCGAAAGTCAACACAGCATCATATTTGTCCATTCTTTTTCTTGACTGGAACAATATTTGAAAGCCACTTTGGATGCATGATAGGCTTGATGAACCCAGGTGTGAAAAATTTTTGGATTTCTTGAGTGATTTGAGCTTCAACATCAAGGTGGAAGGTCCACATGGGCTGTACTACTAGCTTTGCCTCTAGTTCCACATTAAGAGCATGTGCTACTAGGTTAGGATCCAAACTAGGCATCTCATGGTACTCCCAAGCGAAGACATCAATGTACTCTTTTAATAGTGAAATGAGCTAAGCTTTTTCCAACAGTGGCAAGGTCGCATTCACTGAAGTTGGTCGCTGGACACTGGGATCATCACTGAGATTAATGGTTTCCAGCTCCACATCAGGTGAGAAATTAGTTACCGCTGGGGGCTCTTTAGACAGTTCTGCCAGACTGCTGGGCAGATATTCTTCTGTTTCCTGTGCACAATAGCATGTTGGTGTAGTGCTTGCTTCATTCAATCCAGGACCCTTCTGTTTGAGACAGGTAGGCCCTGCGTACCGTCATAATCGATACCCCAAACGACCATCCGACAGCTAGACTTGTACACAACGTGGCTGTGAGGCACCGCTGGAGGTTTCCCCACGTTCTCTTTTCTTTTTCCTTTGATCAAGGAAAGACCTCATGTCTATACCTAGATTATTCTGAATATCTTGCCAACTGGGTAAAGGAATCCCAACAGGCTTTGAAGTGGAATCTTCTCCCCTTGGGGTGAATTTATCATAGAAAGTGGCCTCAAAGTAGTGTGCTTCGGATAGATCAAAAGGTGAAGGATTTGCAGGGATGCGTATAAGCTTACCATTAAATCTTCCTTTGACACATTGGTGGTAAGTAGATGGCACAAGCTTATGTTTGTGGAGCCATGGCCTCCCAAGCAAAGCATGATATGAAATAGGCGAATCGATAACATGAAATTTGGTGAGAGCAACAATGGATCCTGCTTTAAGAACTAACTATATACTCCCAATAGTGCATTCATGAACTCCAGCAAAACCGAAAACCTCAATAGGAGCCCCAGCTATTCTGCTGAGTGGGATCCCAGTTGCTTTGAGTGTGCTGGCTAGAATAAGGTTAAGCGATGCACCAGTGTTGACCAGTGCTCTTCTTATGTGAACATCATTAATTTGAGCAGCACTATATAATGGTTTACTATGATTAGGGTGTTGTACCTCCATATCCTCATCGATGAAGGTGATGACATTAGTAGTCTCTAGGAAGGCACAGCTGGCATGAGCTTTAGCTGTGAGGCAGTGTATTCCAGAGCTGGCAGCGATGGATACAAGAGCTTCGGTTGCGATCTCCTTGACTCCTCCTTGAGCCCCAACTGATTGAACAAAGTTCGAAAGGTAGGGCTTCTTTGAAGGGCAGAGATAGCTGCTGGAGGCATGTTTGTACTGCTGGCAGTTTCACTCTCATCAGCCCTATTATGAAAAAGTACAGCAGCTGTGGCTTTCCATTTGTGATGTTGAGGTAGTGGGTTCCGCTGGACCTCTTGCTCGCGAGTGAGGGTTAAAGTACCATCTGAAATTTTCTTGTAGAACGTTCTTCAGATTGATCTACAATCTCTAGTGCCATAACCCACATATCTATGGTACTGACAATAGAGGGGTTTTCGCATGTCTTCTGGAGTAGGCTCTCGGATAGGCCTGAAGGGCCTAAGCACTCCATCAGCTACCCATTTGTCAATGACAACATTCATTTCTTCATCGGTGCACGGAATGGGAGGATACTCTTCCTCTTCTTCCCTCTTTCGCTTCTCTCTAGCCCTTGGTTCATTAGTGGAGACAGTGAGAGCCTGAGGAGCATTTTTCTTTTCTGACTTGGGCTTTTCAGCCGCGGAAGGCTTGACTGATACGGCTGTCTTGCGAGCCTTCTGGAGCAGCTGGACAAACTGAATAATGTCAAGATTCTCCAAATGGGCCTAGTATTCATGGGACATGTTGTCAATGCATATCTCAACCAACTCTTGCTCTTTGAACTGCGCATAACAATCAAGAGCAGCATCCCTAAACCGCTGGATGAAATCAAGGAGTCCTTCGGAGGACTTTTGCTTAGTGTTGTGGAGAGTGAGGATAATAACCTTTTCCTCTCCATGAAAATACTTGGAGCAAAAAATTTCAACCATATCATCCCAGGTAGCGATGGAACCTGGTTGTAAAGTGGAGTACCATGTGTAGACACGATCGGTAAGAGATTTTGAGAATTTCCTTAAGTAAAGGTCACCGTTTCCAGCAATAGGTCCCATAGAATCAAGGAACTTGTTGACATGTTCGATCGCATTCCCCTTCCTCCCATCATAAAGAGAGAAGGTAGAAGTCTCATACTTGTCCGAGTATGGCTTACTCAGCAACTCAGCTGGGTAAGGAGGCCCACGGACAAAGTGCCTTGGTTCCTTCGGTTAGCTAAGCCTTTCCCTTTCTAGCAAAGTAGTGAGGTCATATAGTGTAACAAACTGAAGAAGAAAGGCATTTTGCTCACCAGGTTGGGGATTCCCAACGGCTAATCCCCCCTCTGGCTGTGTTCTAGGGATCTGGTTCGTCAGGTAATGGCTGGGGCGTTGGCCTTTGAGTTTCTCTCAAGACCCTTAAAGATTCAGCAAATTTGAACTATGCTTGCTACATTCCTTGTATTGTTTCTAAGAGGAAAGAGAATCGGCGATCAGAACCTTCTTGGTTGACCTCATGTTGGTCAACTTGTTCTCCTTGTGGAGCTTGACTGTGATGACTTTGTGCTGCTGGGAGACTGTGTTTCTAGTCCCTTCTTGCCGACTACTCCGCAACCTAGGAGGCATGGTGAACTCTTGGTTTCAATAGACTCCCCAGTGGAGTCACCAAAATGTCGGGGGCAGAAAAGTTTTCCTTCCGACAAATAAGATTTATAACGGGTTGGGGGTTTAAACCAAAACTCAACTATGGGCTTTATGCACGGACTAAAGGCTATCGGTGAAAATCAAAGAAGTCCACTATATTTTATGCCTTGGGTTTAGATTGGAACTGAAAAGAGTGGCCCGTAAACAATCCATGCAACGGATACGTCAGAGCAATTTAAAAGCATTCTGTATGAAATAGCCCAGTAGTAGAATGGTTCTGCAGAAAATAGCCCAACGGTAAAGTGTTTCTACAGAAAACGGCCCAGCGGTAAAGTAATACAAGTAGAATAAACTTCAATCTGTTAACTACTTCACAAATCAAGGGACATGTCTATGTTTTCAGACTCATCTTTTGTTAGCTCTAGAGAAGAGTCTTTTAATACGACAATATGAGGGAAAAATTCTATAGTAGCAGTTACATCATAACCATTAATAGTAAATGAATAAATAAATGTCATGGGTTCCACAATAACAAATAATGGAGAAAACATAGTGTGAGATGAAAGAAGAGAGAGATATCCCAGCTAGCGCAGCAAGATCATTATGGTGCCATGACATGCTCATGAGTATAGTATATGTAATGAGTAGAGATAATCATTTGTGAGTAATATGAGCAATGAGTGAGAGAATAGAGTGAGTAGTATGGGTGAGAATATATAGCAATGAGTGAGTAGTGTAAGCAATGAGCGAGAGTGTATAGCAAAGCTGAGAGTGTATGGCAAAAGCTGAGAATGTATGACAAAAGCTGATCGAGCTTTCTGCTGGGGCAAGTAAATGTTTTATGAGTAGAGCTATGAGAAGTGTCTGTGAACTAAGAGCTAGGGAACTTAGTTTCTTAGCTTGGAACTAAGAACTTAGTCATTCTTCAGAGCTTAGAGAGGGCCTTTTTGCAGAAAGGTCTTGGTCTGTAGCTTAGTGAGTTGGTTGAGTGTTTGTTGTGAGTTGGTTGTAGCATTAATGGAGAGTTCCATTTATACCTGAGTTTTTAGGGGGTGATTAGCAAAATAATCTTTGCCAATCTTTAGGAAATCCTTAGAAAAATGTTCTTCGGATTTTTAGCTAAGAGTAGTAAGCTCACTTTTAGAAGTTTATTGCTATTCTGGGCAATAACAGCTGGGTTTATGGCTTAGCATTAAATGCTGATTAGCCTTGACTGATTGAATTAGAGCATGCTTGAGGCTAATGATCCTAGCTATGCTACAACTAGAATCAGAGTTCCCAAGGGTAGATTGGACCACCCCAAGCCAGGTGTCAACCTTGGAGCCCTTGCTAAGAACTCTGCTGGGATCCCCTTGGTGCCCTCCAAACCACATTTCCCTAAGTTTCCCCATTTGGGGTTCATGGGCTTGGTTCATGAACCAGAGATTACATATTTTTAGTATAAAAATGAGCTAGTTTCATCTTGTTTCAGGTGCTTTGAAGGCCTTGTCATGGCAGCTTTGAGTCTTTGACTGAAATGGGTTGAAGAAGAAGTGACAGCTGATTGAAGCTTTTCAGCTTTCTGTCACATCCACTTCAGCTTTATGTCACATGAGGAGTGATGGGATTCCAGCTTATGAAGGAAGGATTCAACCCTTGAGGGACACGTGTCTTCTTCTGATTTGATTTAGACAAGTTGGGACTTGATAGAAAAGGCTCCAGCTATTTGTGCTGGGATTTGGCTGGTTACTTTACGTAAGCTTTCAACTGCTGAATTCTATGTATGGGCTGGGCTAACCCAGCTAGGCTTTATAGATAAGCTTGCTTGGGCTTGGTTAACCCTACAAAATGAGTAGTTTTGCTATGGGTGATATTCATGAGCTTAGTAGTTAGTTGAAAAGAATAGACATAGTTTCCCACAAATTTTGTGAGAGCAATATTTTTGAGAGATGAGTAATTTATATTTCCCATGAGCTGGGGACTTAGTATATGTAAACCAAGAGTGGAAATAATACTTGATAGTGCCAAAATAATATTGGGCTTTTAGAAATAGTGCCAAATAAATAATAGTGCCAAATGAATATTTGGGCTTTGTAGATGATTTAGAATTTTGTAAAATATTTGCTGTGTAACAACGGACTTGGTAGAAATGTCGTATCGTAACAGTCTTTATAAATGGTGCTACATCGTAGCGGGCTTTATAAATGGTGCCACATCATGGCGGGTTTTGAATTTGCCACATCGTCGTGGGACATTGAATTAGCCACATCGTAGTGGGACTTTGAATTAGCCACATCGTAGTGGGACTGTGAATTAGCCACATCGTTGTGGGACTTTTGAGAGTTTGGGCTTTCTTTGGGTTTTGCCCTCAAGCTAAATGATTTTGGGCTCTTTGTGGAGATAATGTAATTTTGTGACCCAATTTTGGTAGTGGTATGGTGAGTATTTTTGTGAAAACCCAAGTTGGATAACATGTGGGCTATAATGGGTGATATTTGTGAGGGGGCCCAAGGCAATTTATGGGCTTGTGTATGGAGTATTTATGAAGGCCCAATAGCATAGGGAATATTTGGGTAATATATATGGGAGTATTTATGCGGGCTTAAAAAAATGTGTGGGCTCATGTGGGTATTTTTTGAGTGGTCTAATAGAAATCTAGGCCCGAAAATTTGTACCTCAACAAGTGTCATGCTAGTAATTATCAAAGTAAATTAACAAGTGAAAAAATTTTAATCTCAATTTAGCCTCATTCTACATGGCATGTGATCTACAATTATAATATATCTTACTTTCTTAACTAAGAACATATAAAAGAGTATCCTCAGAATATTTTCTTTTTCTTTTTCTTAAGGTGTTGCTTTTAAGGGTAAGAAAAGGCGATCATAAAATTACAATTTCTTTAACCCTGTTCTCTAGTGTGCTATCAATGGGTATTGATTAAAAAAAACCTATTCTATTAAAGGGTTGCGATTTGAGTTTGATTTTGAATCAGATAAACATTATCATAAAAAATAATATCTAATGATTTGAATTCAAATGCTCCCTTCTATCCCATATTAGTTTTCCATCTTCATACTCTACTTTTAAGGTATCATCATTTATTGTTTTCTATATTTCACATCAAAGCATAAATTTTCAAAAATAATCCTAAAAACATTTTGAACTTTCCAAAAAAACAAAACCTTTGCAGGTAAATTTGAAAAGTTATATTATTTTATAAAATCATTTTAGAACATGGACATCTTCTGTGGGACATCTCCCAAAGAAACAATGGACAAGTTGGAAGGAGTATAATTTTAATATTTACTTGTACTCAGATTCAATACAGACTAAGATATACAAGAATATATATATATATATATATAGGGGATTCTAGCATTTTACCATTATTTTTAGAAAAATTTGGCAATGTGCCCCTGTTTTCAAACTATTTAGATGCGTGCCTCTATTTCGATACTCGATTACCTTAAAATCGAGTTTCAATTAAATACTTGATTTGTACAAAATCGAGTTATACTTGATTACCTTTAAAAGAAAATTTCTTGGAACTCGAGTTCCATGCAAATTTTTTTTAGTGTGATCGCCCCATACCAGGTTCAGGGAGCCCTGTAGTGGCGTTTTTCTGCAAATTTTTTTTATAAGTGTGACCACCCCATACCAGGTTCAATGAGCCCTATGGTGGCGTTTTTAAGCCCTATAATGACGTTTTAAAGCCCTATAGTGGCGTTTTTCTGCAATTTTTTTTTATAAGTGTGACCGTCCCATACTAGGATCAGGGAGCCCTATAGTGGCATTTTGGAACTCATGCTCCCTAAAGTCAAGTTCCATGCATTTTTTTTTTTTTTTAAGTTTGATCAGGCATAACTCGATTTTAAACCAATCGAGTTTTTCATTGAAACTCGATTTTGATAAAATCGAGTATCGAAACAGGGGCACGCACCTAAATAGTTTGGAAACGGGGACATATTGCCAAATTTTTAAAAAAATAAGGGTAAAATGCCAGAATCCCCTATACATATATCTAAAAACTGAAATGTAGTATTTATAGTCCGTTTGGATTGGGGAAGAGAGAGGAGGAGTAAAATAGAGTAGATTTGGGACAAAATTAATCTATTTTCAACAAACTTTACTCTAATCTCTTCACTCCCCCTCCTTTCCCTTTCAATCCAAACTGTCTCTAATTGTTGCTATACTCTAATTCAACCACATTAACGGTCATGACATCTTTATATAAAAAAATGACATATTTTCTTAAAATATTAATATCTAAAGATGACTTTACACATTCTAAAACAATAATTAAATACATGTAACTTACCAACTATAATAAAATATTAATATCTAAATATCTAAAGATGACTTTACACATTCTAAAATAATAATTAAATACATGTAACTTACCATAGAAGCATGAGTAGGGTCGATCTTATGGCTATGATGGTGATACAGTGGACGAGCAACCACCAGAGGTGGCGGAGCTGGCGGCAATAACTGTGCTAGTTGGCCAAAATCCAAGGGAGAGCGTTACAGATGAACTTGGAAATGGCAGCATTCATGAGAGCATCCCGATAGTTCAGCAGACTACTTCTGAGAATCTCAGAAATAATGGCACATTCATGGGAAGCGTTACACTTGTTTATAGGTCGAACGTGGACATTGTTAATTAAAAAATAAGTTCTGAGGTGTGCCCTAACTTAACGGTGCTGCAGCAGTACAGGATATTGTTATTACTAAATTTATGTTTCACATATATCACACTTTTTAGCAAGTGTTCTGAATATATATATATATATATAATATAATATAATATAAAATACTCTTGCGATAATATATAGCATTGATTGTTGACAATTCCACAATTGGCAGGGCAATACTCTTGCGGTAATTTATGGGACCGGCTTGTGTCCAGTGAAAGTTTTCACTGGACACGTTGGATCTTGGATACGTGTCCCCCACTCTTGGACACATGTCCAAATCCTGCCGTGTCCAGTGAAAATTTTCACTGGACACAAGCCTTGCCCGTAATTTATAATATATTGCATTGAATGTTGACACATGATAGTTTATCATTCAATGTCTTTCTCTCTTCCTTTTTGATAGGACATAACAACTATTATCATATTGGACAACACAATATGAATTGGATCTGCAATCATTTTTTTTTTTTTTTTTTTTTTTTTTTTTTTTTTTTTTTTTGTTTTGTTTTT
>NW_027069521.1:854536-858550 GCF_002906115.3 Quercus suber
ATATATTATTTGATTTTTTTTTTTTTTTTTGTTTACTTCAAAATAGAAATGCTTTTTCCCCTTTATTTTTATTTTTTAAGATGATTTTTTTTTAAAAGTTTGGCTTACCTTTAGTACTTTTTTTAACTAGACAACTCCTTTTGTTTTAAATAATAATGGCAAGTGATAGTAGATTTTAATCTACACATTTAATTTAGTTAGCGGGTAATGTGGTAGTTTCTTATTAAAACAAAAATAGATTTCAGTTAAAAAAGTACTTGATGTAGCCAAACTTTTTTTTTTTCTCTTGAAAACCAAAGCATCTTCGGATTTTTTTAAATCGCCTCAATACAACAACTAAGTTAATACTCATTCTCAACAACAACAACAACAACAACAAAAAAGCTACTTTTGATTCTTAAAAAAAAAAAACAAAAAAACAAAAAATTTAACTTAGTACTTCCATAGATATATAGAGATTCTTTTACTATAATCATAATTACTCTCTCTCTATATATATAAGTAAAAAAAAAAATTATAAGTTGACTTCTTCTAAGTTATAACATAATTTTTTGAAAACATAAACTTTTTTAAATTATCTTTTTTATACATATTGAAGAGATAGAAGTTATCATTGACATGAAGTTTATTTATGGTGATTTATTGAGTATATGACATTCCATAAAACGTTTTTTAAGCTTAAAAAGTGGAAAACACTTTTCCGCTACATTAGCCTTATTTTGTGTTGATCACATAAAACATTGTCCATTAACTTGTATTTTTTGCCATACTATATACTAAAAATCACCAAAAATGTTTTCAAGAAAACACTTTTCATGTAACAAATGAATTGTTAGAGTGCATTTTGGGATACCACCATACACCCTTGATACATTGGTCACTCTACAAGTATAAATGCTTGCGACGTGTGAAGGGCAAGGCCTAGGATTCAAGTTTTCAAAAGGAAGTTTCACACACATATACGCTTATATTAAACTAGAGTAGAATTTCTATTTTGTATTAAAAAAAAGTACGTTTTGGGATAGCTTATTCCATTTATTTATGGAAAATGCTAAGGATCACAATTTTTACTATAACTTTTGCACCGCAATTTGCCTACAACACAAGTTATGAGTGATAGAGTAAAAGTGGTGAGTCCATGTAGATCCACAACTCCACCACTCACAGACCACATGAATAAGTTGTAACAAAAATTATAATCCTAGCATTACTCTTTACTTATTTTGCAATTTACAATGTCCCATGTGGGATTTTTTTTAGGACACCCAAATCTTCAAGTGGACTATTGTCTATTGTGCTACTATATGTGGCCATGCATTCTTGCCTTTTATAAAAGTTATTTCAAACCGATACAAATTAATTTTCAAATGTCATAAAAAATTAAAAAAATTTCAAATGTCACACGGTTTTAGAAATCGAATTGAACCATAATTTGATCTGGTAAAAATCATAAAAATCGACATTTTACCTGTAAAATCTGTTGGTTTAACTAGTAAAAATTGGGAACCGAGCAAATTTTTGGTTTCTTTACTTGTCCAATTTTTAAAATCATGTACACACACGCATATATAGCATGGTGGATGGAACTTGGGACCTCTAGATTTACGTCCTTCAAATCTAGTAGACCCACCACCTTAGTCTCCCTTAATGGACTCTCAAATTTTCGTTTTAAATACTATTAAAAAAATTTGTAAATTTTATATTATTATAAAATAGTTCTAATTTGTACTTGGAATTCAAAAGAAGTTGAAAATGAAAGAGCTTTTCTTTTTACAGGATATCTCTATTAGAAACACTTGGAGATGCCAACCAATTGAGCTATAAGGCTCTTAAATGTCACTTTAATGTTTTCTAATAAACATTATTTCAAGAATTGGCTTCTTTTTTCTTATTTATTTATTTTTTTTTAGAATCCAGACTAAACTTTGATTAAAAAGATTTTGCTAAATCAGCCTAAAGTACAACTGAAAATTGTGGTGGACCATCCTCCATCCACGCTAAAAAATCCGAAATATCCAAAGCATGTCTTGCTAGACAATAAGTAACAGAATTACATTCTCTCTTTACATGAAAGAATTGGCTTCTTAAGATTGAGATCATATGCAGTTGCACCATGCCCATTTCCTTTATAATTTTTTTTTATACATTTTTTTTACCTTTTAACTTTAACTTTTTACTTCTTTTTAATATTTTTTTATTTAATGATTGAGATTGAAAGTTGTTTTTTCTAACTTTCAATCTCAACCATTTATTGCTATTGCACCTGATCCCAATTTGACTTCTTATAACAATTAATTTGAAACCACATACATATGCATTAAATACATTTACAAATAAGCATAACCAAATGCATATTACAATTTTACCAAGTTTATATATAATGTTTGTATATTTGAAAATATAAAATAGCTATTAATATAATAAATATAAGTTTATTTGAAACAAATAAAAAATCATTTAAATTGTTATCCATGAAATTCTCAATTTTAGTTTGTCCATTAGAACTTTTTGTGCTATTATTTGATTATTTGATTTTTTTTTTAAAGCTTGAAATTGAAGTGTTTTTTTTCTTCTTCTTTTAAAAATGCTAGAGAGGGTTAATTATGCGTACCTTGGCTTATGAGGGTATTGGGGCTTTTATAGTGGCTTGGAGTTGACATCCCTTCCTTGACGCGGAAGTCTTTTCCTTATAGGACTCTTCTTGTAGAATCCTAAACGTGATGAATAAGTCTCCTCCTTACGCGGAAGATTTTTACCAAGTATACAAGATTTCCGGAGTCCTACTAGCGCAAGGACTCTATTTGGGCCCTCCTTCTAGGGCCAAAATATCCCTCATTAGAGGCACAGCAGGCCCATGGATAGCCAGCCCATCATTCTTCACCCCGTCCATATTCGGCCCGTCCACACTAGGTCCGTCCAAATGGGGCCCGTGCAAATGATGGATCCGTTTATCCGGGCATAAGAGATACTTTTTCCTTTTCAATTTCGTACAATTGTGATTTCAGTCTTTTGACCCATCTATTCATGTGTGTCAATTTTTTTTTTACTATCTAGAATACTAGTATAAATCCGACTAGAAAAAAGAAATTTGGGACGAGTTATTTATTGTCAAAAATTTGTCAAACTATGATTGTTCGCTTGACAATACTTGGACAAAATGAGTTTCTGTCATTTTTGGACAAATTATATAAGGAAATGCCTCTTTTTTAAAACTCGATTTTTGATAAATTGAGTTAAAAAAAAAAAAAAAAATATGAAACCCTATAGTAGCGTTTTAAGGAGCTTATAGTGACCTTTTAGGACCTATAGTGACGTTTTTTAACTCGACTTCAAAGAAATCGAGTTATAGGTAAAAAAACGCCACTATAGGTTGATTTCATTGCCTATAACTCGATTTCAATGAAGTCGAGTTAAAAAACGTCACTATAGATCCTTAAAATATTACTATAGGCTTCTTAAAAACGCCACTATAGGGCCTAACTCGATTTATCAAAAATCGAGTTTTAAAAGAGGGGCATTTCCCTATATAATTTGCTCCCAAAAGGGCAGAAGCCCATTTTGTCCGACAATACTTCAAGAATATAATTTCCATGAGCAACTCAATTGCCATGAAACACTAAGAACTTTCAATTCTTGTATATCTTGTATATTTGAGAATTGCTAATATGATATATGTAAGGTAGGAATTTGTTCCCCCTACATCTGATTGTATCCTACCGCGGTGCCTGGCGCGGTGCGGTTTTGTCCTCGTCCCCGAGTGCAGGCACGAGCAAGCAAGCGCCTAGCTTGGACTTGTACTCGTCGAGTCCCACATCGGTTAGAGAGAGCGCCCCACTACCCTTTATAACGCTTCAGGAGCTTGGGTAGTGTACCACTACTCACGCGTGAGTAGTGGTACACTACCCAAGCTCCTGAAGCATTATAAAGGGTAGTGGGGCGCTCTCTCTAACCGATGTGGGACTCGACGAGTACAAGTCCAAGCTAGGCGCTTGCTTGCTCGTGCCTGCACTCGGG
>NW_027069521.1:858807-864984 GCF_002906115.3 Quercus suber
TGCACATGCTGGAATGCGAAGAGTCATGACAGATGGAGACAGCTGTTTCTCGCGAGTATCTCGCAGGTAAGGCCTTCCCGCGAGACACCCGCGAGACATGCTGTTCTGCCAGCCTGTACTGACTGACTCACACATTTTGCACCTATCCTATATAAACCCCCATTACCCACAAATGTTAAGGAATGCTTCAGAGAGAAAACCCTAGCCAAACACATTTGCAATTAGAGATTGTCATCCCCACCTTTCTCTATACACTTGCTTGTGGTATCTCCTTCAACCCTTCCCTCTCCATTTCCACACCATTGAGAGGTTGATAGCCCAAACACTTACCACACCTTTGGAGAGGTGTGTGTGACGTTTTGGTGCTGCTGGGAAGCATTGGAAGAAGCCTGGAATGGCAGATGCAACATGGAGCTTGTTGCGGGATCCGGATAACTAAGACAAGACACGGTTCCGAGAAGCCTTGTTGGAGTAGGAGCTTGGAGGGCTTAGGTACATCGGGTAGATTAGGCTTGGAGGGTCTCTTGCTTACTCATGTATCCCAACTGATTGTCTAGTGGATCGATTTCCGCTTGGAGGGCGGCGGAGAGGTTTTTCGCCGAGTTCTTCGGTTTCCTCTTCGAAAACACGTCTTGGTGTTTTTCTGTGTTTGCATCTCTCTTCCCTACTCTTTTACATTCCATTATACTGCTGTGTTGTTTAGTTTATGGATTAGAGTAGCTATATTGTTCATCCGCTCGCTTTTACACTATTCCGCACTTTATATTAAAGTTGTGTAAAATCTATCGAGCCGTAATTATAATCGGGTCTAAACAGCTCTTGTGTTCTTCAATACGTTTTCGAGCTTACATAATGATCTATATTTTAGTTATTTGATTAAAATAATATAAAAAAATTCATTAAAAGCAATGTGAACACAACCAAAAGAGTTTTTTTTTTTTTTTAAATTAAAAAGTAGTGTGGACACAATAATTTATTTATTTATTTATTTATTATTCATTTTCTTTTCTTTTTTTTACATATGAGCTACAGTACACACCTAAAAGAAGTTGTGCACTGTAGCTGTGGAGCCAAAAAATATGGTTTTAGCTCTACCAATGTAGCCACATTTTGGTATTTGGTGGTGCTAAAAATAGTAATATAGCTTTTTAACACCATTAATAGTAGTGCTCTATGAGAGTTATATGAAACATCTAAATAGGAGGGGGGAGAAAAAGGGAAAATTTTAGATAGTCCCATAGTACAGTGAAATAGTGCTCCTTTTTATATTCATGGTATATCCTACCATGAATTTAATGAGCGAACTTCATCATAAATGTGAGAGAAGAAAACACAATTCTCCATACTTTGGAAATACCTAAGAATTAGTCGAGAAAAAGATGCAAAGTTTTTTAATTATGATCAGAGAGGGAAATAATGTTATTAAAATCATGGAAATGTTTTTTTTTTTTTTTTTGAGGGGGAAAATCATGGAAATGTTAAGCAAAAAAAAAAAATCATGATTCACCTGCCATGACATAAAATGATAAACTAACTTATCTAAAAATTTATTTTTCATGTTAGAATGTGGCCATCAAATTTTCTTCATTCACAAATAACAAAGCGTAAAATCAAACTAGACTTTTCGAATAAAAGGACAATAAATATGCCTACTGACTTTGTCAACTAAAATATAAATCGATATAGCATAAATACTTGTAATAAATATGGTTTTTGAATTTGAAAGCAAAAGAAAAAACTCTCATTTTTGTTCATGAAGTTCTGCTTCATGATAATTTTGCCAATTTTGACAGTTAAATAGATAGAAATTAATAAATGACTAAAACTATAAGCTTCAAAGTCAATTTTGAATATTTTCAGCTTTGTAATTTAGACTCACTATCATTGCTGTGTCTAGTTGCAGAGGATGCTTATGATATGCTTCACTATTGTGAGATGGGTGAAGTTTAAAGAAAAAAAAAAAAAAAAAAAAAAAAAAAAAAAGAGTTTAATGAAGTTGGACAAGTGAACGTCAAACTGAGTGAAATGCGACTGTGATGAGAATGAGGGATAATTGTCTAAGGACTCTAAGATGAGGTTAGCGTAGTCCAATCTAGGTAGATATAATCACAGAGAGTCTGTTTAGATTAGAGGATCGAAAAGTTAAAATTATTTTAATTTTTTCACCGGGAATATTTAGGTTGCATTTAACATTTGCTGAAAAAACCAGCTTTTATGGGTTTCATTCGACTTTTTAGTACTAATCATGAGTCTCACTGTACTATTTCAACTAGTTTTTAACTTTATCTATAATATTTTCAACAAAAAATTTTCAATTTTAGCTAAATAAGTTATTCCTAAAATGGACACTTAGTATAAAAAATAAAAAAGTAAAATGATATATATAAGTTGAGAATGAAAATAAGCAAAGGCCGAGCTGGGGGGCCATGGCCCCCTAGCTTTTCTTTTTTCTTTGAAAACCGGCCCCTCCTTTTCTAATTTTCCATTAAGAGAGGTAATATTATCATAGTCTATGAAATAAAATTACTTAATGGCCTCCCCTGAAATTCAGAATTCACCCCCTCAAAATCTAAAGTTGGGACCTTCAAAATAATCTTTCAAATTTTTGTAGTCCAATAAAAACCCAAATAATAATTACTACTAATTGGTACAAAAAAGACCTAACAAAAAATGGATTCAGATCTTCTAAATTTCCTATGATATTCTACCAATAAATTTCCTTAAATCCTAACCACTATTTTATTATCTAAGAGTCTAGATTCTGCCATGTCAGTATTTCAATAACAATACTCTTAAAATAATAAAATAATGTTGCAAACAAAATAATTAAAATTATTGTTAAACTGTATTATTTCAACTAGTTTTTAGCTTTATCTATAATATTTTCAACAAAAAATTTTCAATTTCAGCTAAATAAGTTGTTTCTAAAATGGACACTTAGTATAAAAAATAAAAAAGTAAAATGATATATATAAGTTGAGAATGAAAATAAGCAAAGGCAGAGCAGGGGGGCCATGGCGGATCCGGATCCTCTCCATTTCCAAGGGAAATGGAGAGGCTCCAGTTCACGGTGTGGATTTGAAATGGAGAGCATCAATGGTCAAAAATGTGCCACCTCATTTAAAATGTTATCACACGCTTAACTGGGGTTAGACACTTGAACTAGAGGTTAGTTTAACTCAACCGGACAAAAAACTTTACACCACTGACCACACCCACACAGCAAACCAAAACTGAAAATACACCTTCATCACAATGAACAAGTGACAAACCCAGAAAATTCACAATACTCAAACCCAAAAAAAAAATTCACAAAACCAAAACCCAAACCCACCATGGCTCTGATTAGATTTTGCTCACGTCCCACATCCATACCCACAGCCACACCACAACCACGGCCACCACTAGATCGGCTACCCAAAGTCGAAAACAGAGAGTGAGGCATGAGAGAGAGAGAGGGATGAACGGATGGTGAGAGAAAAATCCAAGAGAGAGAGCAATTGATCTTACCGTTAACGGCCAAAATCAATTTAAGCAAAAAAAATTAAAGAGAGAAGTTTATGTGAGACTACTACCATACAATTTTGAACAATACTATGCAGAGTGTGGGGTTCAAATCCCCCAACCCCAACTATCGAATTATCAAAATAGGTTTGCAGAGTTGATGAAACTCAAACAAAACAGAACTAGAGATTACAAAAGCAATTTCTACCATTCAGAAATTAGATAACCAAAGCTAAAAATATAAAATTTTACCAATATATAAACATTTTTTTTATCTAATCCAATCACTATTAAACTCTGGGAAAATCCCATCCAAAATTTGAGATTACAAGAAGAACCAACAAAATGAACACAAAATTGAAATAAAAACACATAAATTGAGAATTTAAGATAACAAAAGTGACTAGTTTTTCTTCTTGTTGCCGAGCAAATCATTAGGAACAACCTTGAGGAGGTTCTTTTCCTTCAGCTCCGTCATTCTCTCCTTGTACGCCTTCTTTATCTCCTTCTCCTTCTGGCTCTTCTCAAAGTTCGAGCCCTTCCTCACCTGAGTCGTCGACGCCCTGGGCTTCCTTGTCTGCTTCCATTTCTGGCCGGAGACTCTCTCGGAGATCACGCCGTCGTAGCTCGGCTTCCCGATGATTGGCTTGTCGGGATTCTCCTCCGACGCCACCGCCGATCGCTTCACCATTGGTTAAGACTTCTCTCTTTAATTTTTTTTGCTTAAATTGATTTTGGCCATCAACGGTAAGATCGATCGCTCTCTCTCTTGGATTTTTCTCTCACCATCCGTTCGTCCCTCTCTCTCTCATGCCTCACTCTCTGTTTTCGACTTTGGGTAGTCGATCTAGTGGTGGCCGTGGTTGTGGTGTGGCTGTGGGTATGGATGTGGGACGTGAGCAAAATCTAATCAGAGCCATGGTGGGTTTGGGTTTTGGTTTTGTGAATTTTTTTTTTTTGGTTTGAGTATTGTGAATTTTCTGGGTTTGTCACTTGTTCATTATGATGAAGGTGTATTTTCAGTTTTGGTTTGCTGTGTGGGTGTGGTTAGTGGTGTAAAGTTTTTTGTCCGGTTGAGTTAAACTAACCTCTAGTTTAAGTGTCTAACCCCAATTAAGTGTGTGATAACATTTTAAATGAGCTGGCACATTTTTGACCATTGATGCTCTCCATTTCAAATCCACACCGTGAACTGAAGCCTCTCCATTTCAAAGGGAAATGGAGAGGATCCGGATCCGGCCATGGCCCCCTAGCTTTTTTTTTTTTTTTTTTTGGTTTTGAAAACCGGCCCCTAGCTTTAATTTAAAATAAAAAAACATTTTTTTTTTTTGCTACAAAATAGGACTATTAAAAGAAGAAGAAAAAAGCCTCATCTCACGCGCGAAGCGCGTGTGATGAGGCTAGTTATTATTTAAAGAACTTCTCCTGTTGGATTCTTTATTTTTTAATTCAAAAAACTCATATACTTCCTATGTTTAAGTAGAAACCAAGCTAAAAGACAATCTAGTAAAAATGTAACTTTAACTCCCACTAGAAAATATTACCTAAAAAAATAGAACCACTCTCCTGTTAAGTTTTAAATTGTTTTATCCACTTAAAAATTAGATTTAAAAAATATATATATATATATATTATACAAAAAACTAAAGGACAATTTGATAAAAATACAACTTTTACTCTCATTAAAACATTGCCCAAAAATAGGACCACTCTCCTGTTAATTTTTAAATTGCTCTTTATCCATTTATTAAATTATATTTTCAAAATAAAAATTATATATAATATATATAAAATAAATTAAAAAAAAAAACTCTACAAAATAGGATCACTAACCAAAAAAAAAAAAAAGCCTCATCGCTTGCACGAAGCGTGTTTGATGAGGCTAGTATTAGAATAAATTTCTAATAACCAGTACATGATTTCCTTGGGTTGCCAAAAGATTCTAATATATACGTAGCATCACATAATTCTATATAAGTTTAGCACTTATAGACGTCCTAGGGTGGTGTTCAGGTGCTCCACATGAAGATAACACCATAAAACTATGGCCAGTAAATGAAATAGATATTCTCGTATACTTTACCTATCTGAGGTTTGACTAAAATTTAAGTTGCCTATTTATAATTTGAAATCCCACGATGCAAGTGTCAAATTTCAAATCACTAGTAAGTTACTTAAATTTCGACTAAACTACATATAGGTAAGTTGTAATTTGCTCTAAATAATTTTATGTTTTGATTAATGATAAAGTTAATGTATGTCTTAAAAGTATTGGTTTATGATATATTTTTAGAGACTTTTTATGATAAAAGTAAAAATCATTAATTTTTTTTACAGCTGTTTATATTTTTCATAAAAATGATGTTAATTTTTTTTTTTTAAAATAGTTTATCAACAATTGTTCTAAAAGCACATGTTAAAATTTATCTGAGGTTTGACTAAAATTTAAGTTGCCTATTTATAATTTGAAATCCCACGATGCAAGTGTTAAATTTCAAATCACTAGTAAGTTACTTAAATTTCGACTAAACTACATATAGGTAAGTTGTAATTTGCTCTAAATAATTTTATGTTTTGATTAATGATAAAGTTAATGTATGTCTTAAAAGTATTGGTTTATGATATATTTTTAGAGACTTTTTATGATAAAAGTAAAAATCATTAATTTTTTTT
>NW_027069521.1:865412-880043 GCF_002906115.3 Quercus suber
AAAAAAAATTAATGATTTTTACTTTTATCATAAAAAGTCTCTAAAAATATATCATAAACCAATACTTTTAAGACATACATTAACTTTATCATTAATCAAAACATAAAATTATTTAGAGCAAATTACAACTTACCTATATGTAGTTTAGTCGAAATTTAAGTAACTTACTAGTGATTTGAAATTTAACACTTGCATCGTGGGATTTCAAATTATAAATAGGCAACTTAAATTTTAGTCAAACCTCAGATAAATTTTAACATGTGCTTTTAGAACAATTGTTGATAAACTATTTTAAAAAAAAAAAATTAACATCATTTTTATGAAAAATATAAACAGCTGTAAAAAAAATTAATGATTTTTACTTTTATCATAAAAAGTCTCTAAAAATATATCATAAACCAATACTTTTAAGACATACATTAACTTTATCATTAATCAAAACATAAAATTATTTAGAGCAAATTACAACTTACCTATATGTAGTTTAGTCGAAATTTAAGTAACTTACTAGTGATTTGAAATTTGACACTTGCATCGTGGGATTTCAAATTATAAATAGGCAACTTAAATTTTAGTCAAACCTCAGATAGGTAAAGTATACGAGAATATCTATTTCATTTACTGGCCATAGTTTTATGGTGTTATCTTCATGTGGAGCACCTGAACACCACCCTAGGACGTCTATAAGTGCTAAACTTATATAGAATTATGTGATGCTACGTATATATTAGAATCTTTTGGCAACCCAAGGAAATCATGTACTGGTTATTAGAAATTTATTCTAATACTAGCCTCATCAAACACGCTTCGTGCAAGCGATGAGGCTTTTTTTTTTTTTTTGGTTAGTGATCCTATTTTGTAGAGTTTTTTTTTTTAATTTATTTTATATATATATATATATAATTTTTATTTTGAAAATATAATTTATAAATGGATAAAGCAATTTAAAAATTAACAGGAGAGTGGTCCTATTTTTTGGGCAATGTTTTAATGAGAGTAAAAGTTGTATTTTTATCAAATTGTCCTTTAGTTTTTTGTATATATATATATATATATATATTTTTTAAATCTAATTTTTAAGTGGATAAAACAATTTAAAAATTAACAGGAGAGTGGTTCTATTTTTTAGGTAATATTTTAGTGGGAGTTAAAGTTACATTTTTACTAGATTGTCTTTTAGCTTTGTTTCTACTTAAACATAGGAGTATATGAGTTTTTTTGAATTAAAAAATAAAGAATCCAAACAGGAGAAGTTCTTTAAATAATAACTAGCCTCATCACACGCGCTTCGCGCGTGAGATGAGGCTTTTTTCTTCTTCTTTTTAATAGTCCTATTTTGTAGCAAAAAAAAAAAATGTTTTTTTATTTTAAATATATATATATATATATAATTTTTGTTTTGAAAATTTAATTTATAAGTGGATAAAAGTAATTTGAAAATTAATAAGAGAGTGACCCTATTTTTTAAGCAATATTTTAGTAGGAGTTAAGAGTTGTATTTTTACCAGATTGTCCTTTAGTTTTGTCTCTACTTAAACATAGGAATGTAGAGGTATTTTAGGCATAAAAAATGTGGAATCCAAACAGGAGAAGCCCCTTAAATAGTAGTATAGATGAAAATTAATAAGAGAGTGACCATATTTTTTAGGCAATATTTTAGTAGGAGTTAAGAGTTGTATTTTTACCAGATTGTCCTTTAGTTTTGTCTCTACTTAAACATAGGAATGTAGGGGTATTTTAGGCATAAAAAATGTGGAATCCAAACAGAAGAAGCCCCTTAAATAGTAGTATAGATATAGATATCTAAACCATTGGCATTGTTAGACCAAAGGTCTTCAAATCCAATGGATGACCAATACAATACTACCCTCAATACATGGTAAACATGTACATGGAAACCCAAGAAAAGTTCAATGAACTATTCAATTGAATTAAATCTGTGGGACGTGGACCCATTATAATATTCCCTAACAGTCATCCACCTTAGCCGACTAAGTATATTATCTATCTGTATTATTATTAACATGCTATAATAGACTGAATGATCAACTTTAACAAACAAAGGATTACCTCTAGATGGCGTTAGGTACGGGGGAATCCACATTATTTTTGGCATCCAAATTCCTAGGAATATGTTTGGTTTATTCCCAAGAATCTTAAATGAACTATTTATTTTTCCATTCTATCCATAGATTTGAATGTGAACTACCAAGTCATTTAAAAAAAAAATGTAAAAATTGTCAATTTATAAAAAATACAATTTCCTTTAAGCTTGGGAATCTGGATTTCTATCTGTTTTAAAGGGAATCCACATTCCTACTGAGAGGGGTTTAAGGGGGGAATCCAGATTCCCTTGGCATCTGATTCCCTAGCATGATTTGCAACCAAACATGGGAATCTTTAAACATTCCTAGGAATCCTAAAACATTACCCTATACCAAACGCTACTGTTTCCTCCTCGTGAAGCTTAGCAATTAAGGAATAGCAAGTCGTTCTCTCAAGAAAAATAAAAGAAAATTTCCTTTCATGTGGCTGATTTAAAAGATTTAGTAATTATATATATATATATATAGAGAGTTGGATTCAAGTTACACCTGGTGTAACTCTAAGCAATATTACACCATCCAATAACTAGTTATTGAATTCATATTTTGAAAATCTCACTGTTGGATTACATATTCTATATGTTTTTAATATGCATGCCAATTTTTATACCAATAAGATGTTATTTACTATTCGATCCATAAACTCATATTTTATGCAATATTGTAAACTAAAAAAACTTGAATTTAAACAATTGATTGATGACATGATTATTGATCTTTGATTACTTTGAAACTTTGCAAATATAGAGAATATACAAAGATAATGTAATCCAACAGTTGATTTGTTAAAATTCGCATTCAATTAAAAAAAATATTGAATGGTATAACACTGCTTAGAGTTACACCTAATGTAACTTGAACCCTACTCATATATATATATATATGTGTGTGTGTGTGTGTGTGTGTGTGTGTGTGTGTGTGTGTAACGGCAGGGATATGCTAGAGTTTAACTACAATTACTAAAACAACCTTAGCTAAGCTTCTCAAATGTCTGATTTGTCATTCAAATAACACTCCAATTTAGTCTAGGAAGACCAATCTCACTCCAATTAGTACTCTTAAATAAAAACAGCTTTACACGTTAAATACATTTCCTACTTGGGTTGGAATTTAAAATCTACTAAAACTTATCTCCTCAGTCTCCAAGAAGCCCATAAAACTTAAATATGCTCCCAAGACTTTAATTCCCAATTAACCTCAAATTAAGGTTTATCTATTTAAATAGGTTGGAACTCTAACACTTAAACTTTTAATCTTTACTAAAAAAAAAAAAAACTTCTAATCCANGATTCTGATGCTCGTAGTAAACTTGTTGCTAAGCCTAAAATATGTTTTTTCATTAGCTATGGTGATGAGAAATTTGGCTATAGGTTTTGGGATGAACAAAACAGGAAAATCATCAGAAGTAGAAATGTGATATTTAATGAACAGGTTATGTACAAGGACAGGTCAACTGTAGTATCAGATGTTGTAGAGATAGATCAAAAGAAATCTGAGTTTGTCAACTTAGATGGATTGACTGAAAGTATTGTCCAAAAAGGGGTGAAGAAAATAAGAAGAATGTAGATTCACAGGTAGATCAGAGTACACATGTAGCTGAAGTCCGCAGATCTTCCAGAACATTAGACCTCCACAGCGTTATTCACCCACTCTAAATTATCTTCTGTTGACTGATGGTGGTGAGCCAGAGTGTTATAAAGAAGCCTTACAATATGAGAATTCAAGTGAGTAAGAGTTAGCCATGAAGGATGAGATAGATTCCTTGTTGGGGAATCAGACATAGGAACTAACTGAATTGCCAGTAGGAAAGAAGGCTTTACACAACAAGTGGGTATACAGAATAAAGAATGAGTATGATGGTAGCAAATATTACAATGATAGATTAGTTATTAAAGGGTTCCAGCAGAAGGAGAGCATTGACTACACGAGATATTTTCTCCAGTTGTGAAGATGTCAACAATTAGACTGGTGCTGGGAATGGTGGCTGCAGAAAATTTACATCTTGAACAGTTAGATGTGAAGACAGCATTCCTTCATGGTGACTTGGAGGAAGACATTTACATGATTCAGCCAAAAGGGTTCATTATTCAGGGACAAGAGAATCTAGTCTGCAAACTGAAGAAAAGCTTGTATGGCCTAAAACAAGCTCCTAGACAGTGGTACAAGAAATTTGATAGTTTTATGCATAAAATTGGGTTCAAGAGATGTGAAGCTGATCATTGTTGCTATATTAATTCTCTGACAATTCTTATATCATTTTACTGTTGTATGTAGATGATATGCTCATTGCAGGGTCTAGCATTGAGGAGATTAATAATCTGAAGAAACAATTGTCAAAACAGTTTGCAATGAAGGATTTGGGAGCTGCAAAGCAAATCCTTTATACGAGAATCATTAGAGACAAGGCTAATGGTACATTGAAGCTTTAACAGTCAGAGTATGTGAAGAAAGTTCTCAGCAGGTTCAATATGAATGAGGCCAAACCAGTGAGCACACCTTTGGGTAGTCATTTCAAACTGTTCAAGGAACAGTCACCAAAGACAGAAGAAGAAAGGGACCATATGAGCAAGGTGCCCTATGCCTCAGCCATTGGCAGCTTAATGTATGCTATGGTGTGTACAAGGCTAGATATTGCACATGCAGTAGGAGTTGTAAGCAGATTCATGAGTAGGCCTGGAAAGCAGCGTTGGGAGACAATTAAGTGGATTCTGAGATATCTGAAGGGTTCATCAGATACATGTCTTTGCTTCACAGGTGCAAGTTTGAAACTGCAGGGTTATGTAGATGCTATTTTGCTGGTGATATTGATAGTAGAAAGAGTACTACTAGGTTTGTTTTTACTCTAGGTGGTACAACTATATCATGGGCTTCAAATCTACAAAAGATTGTTACTTTGTCTACTACAGAAGTTGAGTATGTTGCAGCAACTGAAACTGGAAAGGAGATGATTTGGCTACATAGTTTCTTAGATGAATTAGGTAAGAAACAGGAGATTGGCATTCTACACAGTGACAGTCAGAGTGCAATTTTTCTTACTAAAATTCGGTTTTTCATTCAAAGTCGAAATATATACAAACAAAATACCACTTTATCTGATACCTTGTTGAAATAAGCTGGTAATACTTGAAAAGATATGTGGATCTAAGAACCCGGCAGACATGTTGACTAAGGGTGTCACTATTGAGAACTGAAGCTGTGTGCAGCTTCAATTGGCCTTCTAGCTTGAGGACAGGAGAATGAGTTGCAGGGATGAGGGATTGCTTTTGGAGGATAGCTGATGCTAGTGATTGAACTAGTTTCCAAGTGGGAGATTTGTTGGGCTTTGTGGAGCCTAGCGTATGTTTAAATTTTTTGGCCCGTTTTGTAGCCCATTGTAATCCTGTGCGCAGGATATAAAAGCCTCTTTTGTGATTAAAGTTTGTGGTTGTTGTTGTGTTTTTAGAAAGAAAAAAAAACACTGTAGCCGCACTTTATATTTTTCCCTAATAATAGTGAAATCCCTGCAACTCCGTGGACGTAGACAAATTGCCGAACCACGTAAATATTGTCTTATGTGTGTGATTATTTTTTCTTTGACATGTGTTTTCTCTATTTTTTTTTTTTTTTTTTTTTTGTTTCTCACAGGTTGGAATTTCAGTTGAATTCCCAACACTCTCCTCGGTCCAATTATTTCTCAACGACAACGGTAATCTTGTTCTACGTAACAAGGAACGTGTTTTGTGGCAAAGCTTTGATGTCCTAACAGATACCCTTCTTCTTGACCAACGACTCACTAGAAATGCAAAGCTTGCGACGAAAATGAGTCAAGCTTTGTGTTGTTATCCCATGTGGACTTTTACGGGTATGAATTTATAATCTTCGATAATTACACCTTTGATGAATGTAGGGATCAATGTTTGACAGCATGTGAATTGTAAAGCGTTCCAATACAACTGTAACACTTGTTATCTGAAGACAAGATTGTTGAATGGATATCGTTCTCCAAATTTATGGGGAGATATCTATTTGAAACTGCCAAATAGCAAAATCTTATCCAACGTCAATCCTCTAGAAGATTTCAATTTAATTTGCTCAAGTGATGGTACAATACAAGCGGTAAAAACAGGACATTGAAAATCATGCTCTGGTTTGCTTGTGGATTGGGCAGACTTGAAATCATCTCTATCTTTGTGGTGTGGTGTCTCTTCATCAGAACCCAGAAAAGTTTAGTTTATGACAAGCAAGGCTATGATCGTGCTGCCTTTGGATTCAAAAAATTCACATACATTGAACTAAAAAAGGCCACAAACAATTTTACTAAGGAGATTGGAAGAGGTGCGGGAGGAATTGTCTACAAAGGGGTGTTGTCTGACAATCGAGTTGCCTCAATCAAACATCTCAATGAATCCAACCTGTTGAATATTAGCTCTGATACCATGTTAAATGGAGAATATTATCAGCAAACGCAATGTGTTATATCATGTTGTGTATGCTAGAGTGGATGCGGAAGAGGAAGCATAGAATAGGAACATCAAGAACACGAGGGTTACGTGGTTCAGCCTTGACGGCCTACATCCACGGAGGAATCCCTTAAGGGCTACATCTTTATTGTATAGGAGTGTAGTACAATAACCTGTGTTACAATGAACCCTAACATGAGTATATATAGGCGACTAAACCCTAGACTACTAGTACAAGTAGGACTGGGCTTGGGCCTATTACATTGAGCTAATATCTGTCTAATATATATCTCTAACACCCTCCCTCAAACTCAAGGCGGAAACTCGATGAAGGCTTGAGGTTGGATAAGCATGAGAAGATCACTTGGAGATGCCTAGAAGAATGCCTTTGAAGAAACTATAATAAAGAATGTGCCAATTGACCAATTTTGGAGCTTCAAATGAAGAAACGGAGTCCAAAATCGGAATCTACGCAAAAAACTGAGCAAGATAGGCCCTTTCGGAAATTTTGACTTTTGGTCAAAGGTCAACGCAAAAAGTCAAAGTCAACTGTCCAGGGTCAAAGTCAACGGATACTGGTCCGGGTCGGTTCCGGGTTTCCGGGTCAGGTCACGGATCGGGCAGCAGAGCCGCTGACGTCATCCTATGACGTGTCGCTGACGTGGACTAGGGCTGATGTGGCAACGGCTTGCGTGGCGCTGACGTGGCAAGATGACGTCATCATCAGACTTCAGGCGCGTGTGGCGCGTGACGTTATTCCACCGGCGCGTGGATAACTCCGGTAGGCGCGTGAGAGCACGTGCGATGGACATTGGTGCTCGGACTTCGGGGTTTGGCAGATCGGCGAGCTACGAGGCCGTCATGGTGGCGTGTGTTGCCGGAGAAGGATCTGCTCCTGAGGAATCCGAGGCGGCGCGTGAGCTACAACGGAGGCGCGTGGTGGCGCGTGAGGCTGCCGTTGGTGGCCGTGTTTCTGGGTTTTTGTCGCGGGAGGTCGAGTAGCACGTCTGTGGTATTGGTTTCATCAGGCAAGGCATGGATTTGCACAGATCTGAAAAGTTAAGCCACGGCTTGGTTGGTTGTTGGATTTTGACACAGCACAGAGCCATGGTGGCTGCAAGATGCCGTGGAGTCTAGATTCGGCAGGCAAGCATGTGTGACTTTTGATGGTGGTGTGCACGTGAGAATCTTCTTTGCTTGCTAGAGATGTTTGTTTGATGCCAAGAACGAAGTTTGGCTCTGATACCATGTTAAATGGAGAATATTATCAGCAAACGCAATGTGTTATATCATGTTGTGTATGCTAGAGTGGATGCGGAAGAGGAAGCATAAAATAGGAACATCAAGAACACGAGGGTTACGTGGTTCAGCCTTGACGGCCTACATCCACGGAAGAATCCCTTAAGGGCTACATCTTTATTGTATAGGAGTGTAGTACAATAACCTGTGTTACAATGAACCCTAACATGAGTATATATAGGCGACTAAACCCTAGACTACTAGTACAAGTAGGACTGGGCTTGGGCCTATTACATTGGGCTAATATCTGTCTAATATATATCTCTAACACAACCAAGCAAAAGGTGAATTTCTAGCCGAAGTAAGCATCATTGGAAGGATTAACCACATGAACCTAATAGAGATGTGGGGGTATTGCGCAGAGGGAAACCATAGGATTTTGGTGTATGAGTACATGGAGCATGGTTCTTTAGCAAATAATTTCTCAGCCAATGCACTTGATTGGAAAAAAAATGTTTGAAATTGCTGTGAGCACTGCAAAAGGCCTAGCATATTTGCATGACGAATGCTTAGATTGGATTTTACATTGTGATGTAAAGTCTCAGAATATAAATTTTGGATTCGAATTATCAACCGAAAGTGGCAGATTTTGGCTTGTCAAAGCTACAAAACAGAGGTGTCCTTAAGAATTCAAGCTTCTCAAAGATAAGAGGAACCCAAGGTTATATGGCTCCAGAGTGAGTTTTCAATCTACCTATCACCTTCAAAGTTGATGTTTATAGCTATGGGATTGTTGTGCTAGACATGGTGACCGGGAAGGGTCCATCGTATCCATGCTATAGATGATGGTGGGCAGAGCACAAAAGGCTGGTTACATGGGTGAGGGAAAAAATGAAGAAAATGGCTGCAAATACTTCCTTACTTAAAGAGATTATTGATCCTATGTTGGAATGTAAATACAACATATTTGAGATGGAAGCTTTTGTTAAGGTTGCTCTACAATGCGTAGAAGAAGACAAAGATGAAAGACCTACCATGAGCCAAGTAGTTGAGATGCTCTTGCACCAAGAAAAAGTCAATGATGGTGTTAAATATGACGAGTGCAATCTCCTGGCCTACAAAATATGATATGTCAAGTGACTGCCAAATTTCATTCATAAAGCAATCATAGTTATGAACCCGTTCTCTCCTATAGTCCAACACATTGAGTTGGCATTTAGCATGCCCTTTCATGTGAAATAAGTGTGTGTGTATTTTTTAATAATTTATTTAACCTTTTCATTTGCTTGCACCTTCCCTTTAATTCTCTTAGATTAAAACTTCAATAATAAAATATCTGACTTAATTCTCTTAGATTAAAACTTCAATAATATGATAAAAATTATGGTTAAAATATATTATTGGTCCCTAATGTTTAACATATTGGTACTTTAGTCCCTTAAATTTAAAGTGGGCATTTTTAATCCTTAACAAACTTAAAATAGTCTCATTTTGTCCCTAAAAAATTTTAAAGAGGTCAATCTTGGTCCCTAATAGTAAATTCTAAGTGATTGCTTGTTGTCTTTGTGGAATGATATAATGTGTCAACTTCTAATTTGACCATATCATATAAGTGATTAAATGCGATCACTTTAAACGTTGTTAAGAGAGAGAGAGAGAGAGAGAGAGAGAGAGAGAGAGAGAGAGAGAGAGAGAGAGAGAGAGAATGATTTGTTTATATATTTGTGTCAAGAATTGTACAGGAGACTACCTTTTTATATAAGCATATATGTCTGTAGGGCAAGTAATGTATTGTACAAGTTATAAGACAACGGCCTAAGTCCCAAATGCTACTGTTGCCCAAATCATTGCTAAATTTGTTGCAAGAATCATAGGAGGACTAAGAAAATGGTGGATCAATCTAGGAGAATACAGGCAGAGGCAAGCAGCTCAATGCAACACATTAGAAGACTTTTTCACGATAATCCATAATGAATTTCTTGGTTCACCAACCCATTATACAGAAGTGGCACGAGAAGAATATGGGATGTTACATACTTACATACTGCAGTTGGTGATGGTAGTTGATAAATGGAAAATGCAAATAATAGATTGAGTTATTGAGGGCCTTTATTAGTATGTGGTTGTTGATGGGTAGAGTATATATTTTTGCATTTGAGTGATATTTAGAACTGGGTTTTTGCTAATTTGGTGTGTGAGTTATTTGGAAATTGGGTGGGTCAATGAACGTTAACGTTGCTGGAAGAATTTCAACAGAGGGTCAACGTTGACCCCTCTATTGAAATTCAAATTTTGATTTGGAAATTGGGTGGTTGTAGCTGTTGATGGGTATATTATATATTTTTGCGTTTGAGTGTTATTTAGAACTGGGTTTTTGCTGATTTGGTGAGTGAGCTATTTGGAAATTGGGCGGGTCAATGAACATTAACGTTGCTGGACGAATTTCCACAGAAGGTTAACATTAACCCCTTTGTTGAAATTCAAATTTTGATTTGGAAATTGGGCAGGTCGGTGAATGTAAAAACTGAAAATAAAACTTTTCATTTTCAATCTTCTTCATTTTTGGAGCTCTCTCTCTGTTCTCTTTGTGTCAGTGTTCATCATCACCACCATTTGTCTGCCACTTCCTTCCATCTCAAAACCCTGTATTTTTAGAATTGTGATCTTTGATTTAGAGCAACAAGATTTTCCCCAGGAGGATCTACACTTCGAATCAGATTGAATTGCATATTTGAGATTTGAACTTGAAGTTACAAAATTAGTCAAGGTTAAGAGATAAATTTTGAACACAAGATAAAAATCAGATTATATCAGAAATTTTATTTGCTAAGCTTGCATCAGATTGGCTGTTTTAGGACAGTGCTCTGAGATTCTTTTATGTAGTGGTTTGTGTAAAATGAGTTTCCACAACTTATAGGGTAATGGAAGTGCTAATTAAGCTACAAGACTTTTGGCTTCCTTTATATTTTAAAATGCTTCATGTTTTCTATCCCTTTTTATTTTCCTTTCCTATCCATCAAGTGCCAAGGAATATTGAGAGTTCACAATAATTTTTTAATGAAACAAGCCAAATTGTTTTTAGTGTAAACCTTAAGCTAGAGAGAGAAAAAAGAAGAATAGGAGGTTGTGGGTTATTAGCAACAAATAACACAAAAGTTGTGCTTGAATTTGTATGCAGGGAGTTTCACTCTATTTAATTTGATCATGTTCATGTGAGTTATCAATCATAATGGCATGCTCTTTTTTCTTTTTCTTTTTTAATGTACCTATATGAATTAATTAGATTGCTCTGCCCGTTTGTAAGTAATTAGCCATTTGGACTAAATTTGGAATGATGTCCAGGTGGCCATCAAGGCTATTGGAGCATTTAAAGCCAACTGCTAATGCAGGTGTGATTTTTAGTGTGAAAAGTAAAATGCTGGTGAGTTTCATTTAGTTTCCATTTCTTTTATAATGTATAAATCATTAAATTGTGTTTTACATTCATGAGCTTATAACGTGGTAAATAGTGCTTATGAACCATTAGTTAAGGCGCCTTACCAGGATCTTATAAGATATATGTGAAAAAGTGAAAGACAATATATGTGCAATGTGTGTGTGTGTATACATACATACATATATATATATATATGTATGTATACACACATATGTAATCTGTAGTACAATTACTTATTTGATTTAACTTAAATTACTTATAAATGAATCGCATGAGGTTGATTAACTGTTTTTGGCACATTACCAATTATTTGTAGCTCTATTTTTTAGTGTTACATTCTGCTAGAGGCTTTTGTTTCTTCAAATTCCAAACCAATTGAGAAGGGAAATTAAGGTATCCGTGGAGCAAAAGTTTTATTTTGGAGAAAGAGCTGAAAATTAGTAGTTTCATCATTGTCATGTAATAGAAAGTTCCAAGCTCATGCTGCAAATTGCGCTTAAGTTCTTGAATGGTAGGGTATAACATGGGTTCTAAAATAGGTGCCTAGGATCAACTTAAGGATAGTGTGTGCTAGGTTGGATAATTGATTGATTGGTGTCATTGTTACTTTCATATGCCTCTTATATCTACGGCTGAATTCATAGACAGCTTACCTTCTTCCATGAAGAATTTTCCAATTTTGTTGATCCAATTGGAAAATCAGATAGTTTACCTTTTTTTTCTTGCTTATAAAAAAGGTTATAAGTGCAATTTATGAAGGTTTGGATAACAATTTGTTATCATTTTACTTTATTAAATGAAGATCGAAGAAAACTTGTTATATATTTTTGAGTTTTTCATAGATATGTGTTTCCATATGTGTTTGCATGTATTTTTTAGTCTAATTTATTGGCCTCTGTGATGTTTCCAGCAAGATGGTTTTCCTTTTTTGGTGATTTTTATTGGCTTTACTTGCACTAAGTGACGTCTGTATGCCTGTTAATCAAATAGTTCGATGAAAGCGATAGACATTTTAAGTGGAATTTCATAGTGGGTTTGTGTGATTGTGTTTGAAATTGTAATTTTAAGATGGATTTGCTTGATTTTGATTGCTCAAATTTATTTGTCCTAAAGTAAATGTATCACAATAATGCTTTTTGGGTTATTGATATTGTTGGGTTCCTTAGAATAATGGTTAGAACTCTAAGCCTTGTGGTCGTGGTCGTAAGAAAATGTTTGCTCTACTCTCTGCCCTCTACAACACTCAATATGTAACATTGGTTACACATTTTTGAATTGAATATTAGCTTTAGGATGTTGATTATAATGACAGATTTTTGTATAACCTTATACACATTCTTATGCAGTGACCACATAGCACTTCTTAAAGCTTTTGAAGGATGGAAGGTTGCAAACCGTAATGAAAAGAATCTTGTCAAATGGGTTTCCATCAACCTTAAGGTCCTAACCTTTCCCTCCCATATTTTCATATTCATATATAATCATGTTGTATCTTTTATGCTCTCATTTTTTAGAGCTTCAGTTCTTTTTCTTTTTTGATTTGGCTAGCAAGGTACTGTTTGGTTTGAGGTAAATTCAATTTTTCTTTCCTCTGGAGTTTTTTTTTTTTTTTTTTCCCATTAGGGTTTTATTAATTTTGGATTTATATAGATTTGATTTTGGTGTTTGATTTGGGTGTTCAATTTGGTATTTTAGTTTTCACATTATGTCTCATTGTAAATTAATCTTTTTCTTCCTATCACACACAAGCACATAATTTTTACATGCATGTTATTATCAACTTTGTTTTATGATGTTATATGATTTGGAACTTTGGATTTGGATGTAGATGCAACATTCATCAATGCAACCACGATAGATAACTGGTACTATATATTCATAGTTTTCTTTTATTTACATGCACACAAACTAATGGGTTTAGCTAATGTGAATATCCTGTCTAATTATGTCGAATATCCTGGTAATGGGTTTGGCTAATGTGCAGCTCATGGAGGAGACAATTCGACACGATCAGGTCGTGTAGGAGACAGTTTGACATGATTAGTTCTTGGAGGCCGTGGAGGAGACCATACGACATGATCAGGTTGTAGAGGAGAAGATTCGACACGATCAGGACCTAGAGGCTGTAGAGGAGACAGTTCGGCACAATTAGGTCCTAGAGGAGACAATTTGACATGATCAGGTCCTTGAGGCTGTGGACTATCTCCTCCACGGCCTTAAGGACCTGATTATGTCGAACTGTGTCCTCCAGCACATAATCATGCCGAACTGTCTCCTCCACGGCCTTCAGGACCTAATCATGTTGAACTGTCTCCTCCACGGCCTCAAGGACTTGATCATGTCGAACTGTTTCCTCCACGGCCTCCAGTACCTGACCATGTCTTGAGGGCTGGGAGGAGACAATTCGACATGATCAGGCCATGGAGAAGATAGATTGAGATGATCAAATTTACTTCATACTTTCACATATTTGCTACTAATAGTGATAAGTTATCAACACCAAGTATTATATGGTTTGTATGTACTCTTTAAAAGAAGCTAAGAGCATGGCATTGGTTCGTCTAAAATTTCCTGTCTATTTTAGCATAAAAACCTACTTTTTCTATTTTACACTAACACTTTTCAAAACACTCCACATCAAATTATCTATTTTACACTACAACTCATTAAAATAATATTTCTTTATCAATTTTTTTAGAATTCTCTCATTTACAATAAAATTGGAAGAAGCACATTGCGAAGTATATTTCTTGTATTCAAATTATTACTAAATGTTCCACAATTTTTTCAATGGCAAAGAAAATGGTTGTTGAAAGGCTTCATAGATTTTAGGTTTGTCTAAACTTGTTGTGGCTTTGGATTCATGATAATGTGGTGCTAAAATAAGTTAATGAAATTTCTTGTCCTATATCATGTCAAATAATTTTACATTGTTTCACTTTTCTTTTGTCATTTCGGTTTTTTTTTTGTGATTTTGATAGCACTTTGTGTAATTTTTATAGTTCAACTTGATGTATGAGGCTTCAGCATGGATTTGTGAGGCTTTAGCAAGCTAAGAATGACGATGAGGATTAACATCATCAATTTTGCATGGATGGCGTGAATATCTTGCAACAGAAATAGAAGATGCAAATGACTAGCAACATGGATAAAAGTATGAGTAATTGGTGGAGTGGTTCCTCTATCCAAGGGAGCTGTTAGTAGTTGATTAGAGTTAGAATTCAACCAATAAATTCCTAATTTTTAGGTAGAGCTATCAGATTGAGTTATTAGATTATTATATGTTCAATTATCTTATCATTGTAATTCAGTTGATAATCAACTTTGAGATTTGAATAATAAAGCAGGCATATTAATTCCAGAAATTCTCCTCTTATAGGTTATAGCTAGAAGTGTTTTTTTTTTTTTTTTT
>NW_027069521.1:885633-921249 GCF_002906115.3 Quercus suber
TATGGCCAGCTGGCATAACTACCTCTAACAACCTACCAATCAGTCACATGCTCCAACAATGGAGCACATGCTCTAAATTTAATATCTGCTACACTACTAAAATAGCATAATACTGCCCTTATCAACATACACATGTGCCTAAGTAATTGCAACTGGTCTAAGTGGTCTTGAATTAGTTCATACAAGCAAGCAAGCT
The DNA here is from genome assembly GCF_002906115.3 of Quercus suber. Classification (NCBI taxonomy): domain Eukaryota; kingdom Viridiplantae; phylum Streptophyta; class Magnoliopsida; order Fagales; family Fagaceae; genus Quercus; species Quercus suber. The sequence continues at coordinate 885,830 of NW_027069521.1, forward strand.
TTTATTACACATAGTCACTACATAACACAGCACTAGAGCAGCTCATAGGCTCAGGCAACACCAGATCAAAGCACACAGCACACAGCAGTAGCTCTAGGATTTAGACAACACCAGATCACAGCACACATATGAAACATAATATGAGATTCCTAAGAAGCATTAAGTTTTTTTTTTTTTTTTTTTATATAAATCAAGAATAAAATTCACCTAAATTACATCAATACTTCTCTGCCTACCTCAAAACAAAATGATACAAAACAATTTATCAAATCAAATGACAGAGAACCTACAGAAGCAGAGTAAAAACTTATTTGGATTGGAAATAGGAAGGGTGATTTCACGGTGAAGGGTGCATATTACATTGCTCTTGGTCTGGTGGAAGCTGATGAATCTGGTGAGTGCTCTTCTGGTGACCTAAGAACCCCCCTCTGGAAGAAAATGTGGCATCTGAAGATTCCAGAAAAGATAAGAATCTTCGCGTGGAGGGCCTGCATGAACGGTCTTCCCACTAGACTGAACTTAAGTAAAAGGGGAGTAAACATCAGCCCCTCATGTCCTATATGTGATCAAGAAATGGAATCCATAACCCACGCTTTATTTCAATGTGAATCAGCATTACAAGTGTGGGACAGATGGGAGGGGTGCCCGGTGAATATGCGTGAATGTCAGCTTGACACCACAGATATTGCTCTAAAAATTCTGAATGATGGTACTGCTCAAGACCTGGAAATCTTTCTTGTAACGTCCTGGACAATCTGGTACAGCAGAAACAAAAATGTCTTCGAGAATGTTAGGCACTCAGCTGAACAAATTTGGTCCTCTGCCAAAACTATTAGGAGGGAGTTTAAAGAAGCTACGGCCTTATGGTTACAAAACCAAAATAACGAGGCGGCTAGGTGGGAGGTTCCACCATCGGGTTGGACCAAAATCAATGTGGATGGTGCTACATCCAATGATGGGCGCCCATCTAGTATTGGGGTTATAATTAGAGACAGTAAAGGAGAAACAGTGGCTGCCCTCTGTGAAGTCCTCCAAGGCCAATATTCAAGCTTGGAAACTGAAATTGTGGCTCTAGAAAAGGGGATCCTTTTGGCTAAGAAAATGGTGCTCACACAGGTCATTTTTGAATCTGATGCTCTTACAATGGTCCAAGATATTCAGTCAAAAGTATCAAATGGCTGCCTTGGCCACTTATATCAGGCATTGGGGACCTCCTTAAGTCCTTTAGGAGCTGGAAGATATGTCATCTGAGAAGAGAGCACAACAGAGTGGCCCATGAGCTGGCTCATTATGCTAGATATAGTGAATCAAATCAGGTGTGGAAGGGGTGTACTCCCCCGAAAGTCCTACACCTAATCCAAATGGAATGTATCTAGTCTGGTGTTTGTTCATCTACTGTTGTTCTTTTTTCTTGTTTCAATGAAGATTATGATTTTCACATCAAAAAAAAAAATTAATATCTGCTACACTACTAAAATAGCATAATACTGCCCTTATCAACATACACATGTGCCTAAGTAATTGCAACTGGTCTAAGTGGTCTTGAATTAGTTCGTACAAGCAAGCAAGCTTTTATTACACAAAGTCACTACTTAACACAGCACTAGTGCAGCTCATAGGCTCAGGCAACACCAGATCAAAGCACACAGCACACAGCAGTAGCTCTAGGATTTAGACAACACCGGATCACAGCACACATATGAAACATAATATGAGATTCCTAAGAAGCATTAAGTTTTTTTATATAAATCAAGAATAAAATTCACCTAAATTACATCAATACTTTTCTGCCTACCTCAAAACAAAATGATACCAAAGGATAACATGAAAATGGTCTCATTTGTATCACACTTACATGACAAAATCCTATGATTATCACTAACGATTTCCCTTCTTATCCAGATAGCTCAGTTGCTCCATCAAGTAACACAAGGCTTTCCATAAAAGTAGTAGCTATATCTGGATCTTTTTGGAAACCAAGATCCTTCTCATGTGAAGTTTCAAGGTCAAGTGAAACAACCGTGGACCGCCTCCGTTCATTGTTGGATTCAGGATTATGCTCCTTTATAACTAGCAGTTCACCACGACTGGTGCAACCAAAGAAAAGTAAAGAGACAACATTTTCAAACCGGACAAAAAAAAGTTTACTCCATGATTCATGTACACCATACTCTCCCATCACCCATATGAAGCATGAATGAGGTGTATGCGAGCTCATAAAGTCATTGTATTCTTCTAAGTTGGCGTCCTCAAATCTGAGGTAACCCAATGTAATGAAGGCCAGTTTCCCCTTGAACACCATCAGACGATTTATTTTTGCCATTACACCTTGTGGTAGCAGTTGTTGTTGTTGTACATGAGGGAGTGCTATCTCTCCAAATTTATCATTATTGACATCAAATGACAAAATCATGAAAAGAGATTCGCCTTCAAAAACATGTCCCAACCAATGCAAAGCTCCACTAACAAATGTGGCAGTAAGATTGACAGGCACGCCCAAAACAGTGTTTGCCAATGAGATTTCAACCCTTCTCCAAGAGTTGGAGCTCAATGTGTAAACCTCAGCCTCAGTCTTAATCCCATTGTGGTCAGCAGGCATTTGAGAGATCTTAACAACCTTGTAGTCATTGGTGTTGGACTGATAAGCAAATCCAGTAAAAAACCTAAGATATTGGGTTTGGGAAAAACCAGGCAAGCTCTTAAGTTTTCTAATGCTGGGGTTCCACAAATAAATAGCACCAGTATTAGTGGGATAGTCTCCATGACCATGTTGAGTGAAACACACCAAGCCATTGCATGAATCGGCTGTGTGGTAATAAGATGAAGAAAAGACAGAGGGAACTGCGTACTCGGAAATCCTATTAAATGTGGGGTCGTAACCTCCGATAAAGCTTGGGATGGTATTGTTAAAACGAGAACCAGTAGGAGAAAAGTTTATGAGATAAGCTAAGTTGTTGTTGTTTTTGTTAAGATTGAGGTGGGCGGAGATGAAACTAGGAGTGGTGATCGAGGAGTCCCAGGTTTTAGAAACACACCTGAATCTTAGGACTGACTTGACAGGCAGGTATGCCAAGATGTTGAGTACGATGTCGTGTGGGAGATGCTCCTTCTTTTGTCGGAAGATCCTACGTGGATGAGGAGGTTCCCTTGTTTGAGACATATTGTTTAGGATCAGACCCAGAAAGCCAAAGAGGTTGGAGTCACCAACAAAAACCAACAAGCTGAGGCAAATGAACTGAAGACATATAGCAGCAGAAGAATAAGAAGATGCCGATGCTGCTAGTGTCGAGCAACCAAAGCAGAAATGCTTGTTAAAAATGTGAACTTTTTGGTTGATTTTGTGGGTTTGGTTGAGGAAATCACGGTGGGGTTTATGTGTGAGAGTGAAAGCTAAGGGCTGTAACTATGGCATTTTAGGAGAGACGGACCTGGGCTGTGTGGCTGTGGCTGTGTCTGTGTGTGAAGGTTAAAGCGAAGAAAAGGAAAGTTATGAAGATGAGGATGAGTGAACGAGTGGATGATAAAAGTTAAAAGATTAAATTTATTTACAAACTTTAAAAGGAAAAAAAAAATTATTTATATATATATATATATAAAAATTATTTCACAAACTTTTTGTTATGACTGTGATTTCACAGAAAATGAGTGGTAGGAAAAAAATATTGAATATATATATATATATATATGTAAGTGTTAGGCAATTACTCACAGTTTATTACATTAAAATTGTGATAAAATAATTATAAAATAATTTGTGATCTTAAAATTATTTAATTAAAAAATACTGTAAATATTAATAATATTTTATTTTAAAGAGATTTATTCTACCAAAATTATTAGGTTATAATTTTTAAGATAATAATTTTGTATTCATTATGAAAAATGCAAATCAACTTGATTTTTTGTGTGGAGCAATTAAAGAAAAAGAGATAAAAAAAAATAATATTAAAATAATACAAAGGGAAGGAGAAGGAAATATAATAAAATTAATTAAAAACAAATGTTATGTTCATACCTTCCTAATTGAGTTTTGAGTAATTGTCTTCCTTTCAAATTAGTGGGATTATGGGAATAAATGCTGAGAATTGAATTTGTTTTTTTTAGAATTTGAAGAAGAAAGAGAATATGATAAAGATTGAGAGACATATAAAATTAAGAACAAAGAGGAAAAAAAAAAAATGTATAGATAACTGTAGTAGTGGGTTTGAAGGTGAAGTTTTGAGTTTTGAGTTTGGATAATTGTTTGTGTTTCATAATGGATTTTGCTGAAATTTTAAATTTGGATAAGCACTTTTTATTTTTTTATTTATTTTTTTTGGATAAAAATTTGGATAACTACTTGGTAATGTTTTTTTCTCAAAAAAAGAACTTGGTAATATAAGTTAAACTTCTATGTTTTTATTTACTACGATTATATATTTTTATTTTTATTTTCCCCCTAGATGTCTAACGTGAGAGAAAGAGTTTATAAACAAACAAAAAAGTGAGAAAAAAAAAAGGGAAAAGAAAAAAAAAAGTGAGAAAGAGCAAGAGAAAGATAAAAGTTATTAGAGCATTCGCAATAATGCATCTAAAATTTTAGCTATTTAGTTACACAAAAAGTCACTTTATCTATTTTACCTGCATACATGCTCCAGCAGTGAATCTATTTTAACTTCAATACAATAAAATATTATAAACATCACAATAAAATAATACATCTCTTACAATAAAATAATATATCACACTACCCACAAAAACATATATAGCACCAACCACAACTACCTCTACCATCAACCACAGCCACAACCACCACCACCGGCCACAACCACCACAGCCACAACACAACATAGAAAATAAAATAAAATAAAACCAAGGAACAAGCTACTGCCAAAGCTAAAATACACAAAACCCACTGCCAAAGTCAAAATCTTCCACCACCGCCACAACCAAAATTCACAAACCTACTGTCAAAATCATCCACCACCACTACCATAGCCAAAATCAACCACCACCACAAAAGCCACCAAACCCATATGAAAATACATAAAAAAAAATTAAAAAAATAAAATAAAAACTCAATCACAGATCGGCAAGAGAGAGGGGTAAGAAGAGACTTGGGTCGGAGACGTTGAGGCCGGCGGAGGCTTGGGCCGGTGACCTTGAGGCCGGCGGAGGCTTGGGTCAGAGATGTTGAGAGAGAGAGAGAGGCAAATATTGGGCGATGGGGCGAGTCGGCAGAACAGATCGGCGATGAGGGAGATTTAGACAGAGATCAGCGATGAGCTCTTCAAGCTCCACCGACTGGATTTTGGCTTGAGCATACCAGGGGGAAAAAAAAATTGAGAAAGAAAGAAGAAAGGAGAAGTCGGAGAGACAGAGAGAGAGAAGGAAATGTTTTATTAATGTGCGAAGAGAGAGAAGATAATAAAAAAAAAAAAAATTACCTGTGTGCTACAGTGCACATCTAAAGATAGATGTGCACTGTAGCAATCATCTAAAATTTTAATTTGTGCCTGCTGCAGCGCCTTTTTTGTGTTTGTGGAGCTAAATTTTAGCAATATAGCATTATAGCTACACTACTGTAAACGCTCTTATATTTGTATTTTGTAAAATGTGGAGAGGCAGAAAATGGTCAGGAGAAATTGCTTTTTTTATTATTTTAATTTAGCTAAAATTTAAGAGTTTTACCAAGCCAAACTCAGACACAATATTTGCCTTGACGTCATAAATAAGAAAAAGAAAAAGAAAGATTTAGCATCTGAACTTGAAAGCAGCATCAACGGTAATCTTCAAATGTATCATGTTACAGAATCAAGCATCACTTTGACCTGCATATTATTGTTCAAATATAGGCTTGAAGAAAATCTATGGGATTTGTCCAAAGAAAAAAAGATGTTGATTAACAGTGGCAGTATAACAGTGGCAGTGATACCATATGGTTAAAAATAAAAATAAATAAAAATTTCGCCAACAGAGAGCCAGTGCTGTATAATTTTATTTAGTATGTAACAAACAATGTATATAACAAACATGAATTTTTTTAAAAAAAAAAATGTTCAAAAAATAAGTTCACGCAATAGGGGCAACTACAGTTGAGCTTGAAGAGAGGCCAAAAGAACACTTCCATTAAAAATACTGTGTATTCCAAAGCCATCTTATGCATATTATAAAGTTAGTAGACTATTCTCCTGTATGAATTGACAATTCAAATGAAATACGATTCTTAAGAGGTTCTTAAGATAACTCTGTTATTAAGTTTTTAAAAATTCTTCCATTGTAAAATGAGCAGATTGTTTAGGTATCTTTAAATTATTGATTATATGACAAATCAAATCCACTCATTTCAAAAAGAATTTGAAGAACTCCACCATAAGTAACCCTACAAGCTCTGAATATAATTGATCTGAATTATGAAAAGTCAACCAAATAATTTTTCTAATATATAATTCAAAACTTACAAAAGTAACTGCATCCCAAATAATCATTTAAAACTATAATATATCTTAATATCACAAATAATCAATAACAATATGTGAAACAAAATAAACCACAACAACTAATGTCAAATTACAGTAATCAATTCATGGAACATAGATAAAGATAAAAATAAAGGACGACGATAATGATGCGATGGTCACAAAGAATTCAAAAATGAAAATAAAACTCAATAGGAACTAGGGTTTCCAGTGATAAAGAGAAGTGATCAAGGATGAGAGCAAATGCAACTTGGCATCCCTAGTGACAGAAGGGTGACAATGGCTTAGAAAATAATGTAAAGTTGAGGTCTAAGAGTGAGAGGAGGCCATAGGACTTGGAAGAACGCAACTAAGAAAGAAAATAAGTTTATATACCTAAGGTTTTGAAAGGTGTATTAGTTAAATGACATTTAGTTAAACAAGTTCCGTTGGACACGAATGCTAAAATTTTATGAAATGGGTCATTCGTGTCAACCCGAATATGAGACAAACTCATTAAATCTCAACCCATAACTAGCTAACTTCATGTCGTGTCAGGCCGGATTTTGCCACCTTGACTTGATTCTTCATAAAATAGTAAATACACAACAATGGCAAGTAAATTGACTAACAAGATGGCCCACAAGCTCAATGCTCCTGTGAAAGAGAAAAATATATATATATATATATATATATATATGAGAGAGAATCCAAAATCAACACAAGATAAACAAACCCACAATTCAACAGCGGGAAATGGATACGTTATTAAATAATCAGATCAAATAATCAAGAGAGGCGTGTACCAGTTTTCTTATTTTCCTCAATAAGTGTCACCCTTGCACTTGAGTCCTGGGATACAGACGCCAAAGCCCTGTATTCAGAGTTTACATGCTTCACTGTCAAATTAATAGAAGGAAAAAGCTGCAGCATAATTGTGATCGAGAAGTAAAATGCAGATACGTATAATACAACCTTGAGTCATGCGAGAATGAAAGTGCAGTTACAAAGCCAAGGTGTGCTTTCCGAACAACTGTCTGAACCTGTTTACTGGCTGAATTTAAAATATAAACGTCTCCTTGAGTTGTCCCACTGCATGTCAACCAATCAAAGGGAGGAAATGTTAAGTGCTCGAGAAGATACATTATAAGAGTTTAAACATACACCACACCATAAGTATCGTTACTCTAGATGGGAGGATTGGTGGTGATAAAAAGCACAATCACATCTATCAAAAATACAGAACTTGAAAACTAAAATCACAAGGAAGGTGAAAATTCATCTCCGTGAGAACTTGAACTAGCCAATCAAGTTTTTTTTTACCAGGCAAGTAGCTTTCCATCTGGTGAAACAATGAAGGCCAAAACTGTGTCACGTACTACAGTCTTTGATCCTATCCTCTTCCATGTTTTTGTATCCCATGTTACAATGTTTCCACCTTTACCCATGTAGAATAATAAGAAAGGGTACGGTATAAAAGGTAAGCACTTCTTTCAAAAACTGGTAGGATGGCTTCTAGTCTGATTTTCTCCTGTCACTACAGCAATATATAGAACCTGATTCATATCATTACTCACAGAGAATCTACAAAAGAAGAAAACTTCATCCTGTATGTAAACAAATCTTATTAGTTCAATCCATATTATAAAAGATTTATCAAATTAAATCAAAGAAAATCATGAAGACTTTTAAAAGATGTACTAGTATTATGCATATGCGACTTACTTTATACTTCTACCAGGAATGAAAGCTGTTTGAGTAGGGCTCGTGAGAATACCAAGGCAAGCTTTAAGACGATTGGCCAGCAGCTTAGTAATGCATTTGTAAGTAATGTTGCAGCAAGAAATAAGTCTAAACACAGACATGATGGAATAGTTAGGTACCTTAGGTACAAGAGTGATAATGGTAGCATACACTTCACCTAGGAACTTAGATGAGGAGAAGAAAGAATGAATATCAGCCAAGACATCACCCTTCACTATATGCCAAGCTTTCTAGAAAAAGTGGGCAGTATATCCATCAGGACCATGGGCTTTGTCACCGTCCATGAAAAACAAAGTGTCTTGAATCTCCCTATCTGTAACTTCCTGTTGCGACTCCATTCTCAGCTGTTCAGGATGGGTCTTCTGCATAATCTGAGCAAGGTCAGAAATAGAACTAAAGAAGTAGAAGTCCCTAGTAGCTGCTGATAGAAATTCACTTCCAACTCTGTAATCTGCCGAATATCCACCCTTGCTCCAGAAGCATCATAAAGACATTTTAGTTTATTTTTTAGCTGCCTTCACTTTCACCATTCTATGAAAATAGCCACTAATTTGGTCACCCAACCTCAGCCAAGAGACCCGTGATTTCTGCCTCAGAAAAGCTTCCTCTGCACTACTAACAGATTTGTACAAATGAAGAGCATCCCCTGCACTTTGTTCAATTTACACAGTTCAGAACAACCAGGATTATTCAGGAGACTTAACCGGACTGAGTCAAGCTAAGCCTTAGCAACTTTAAGTCTCACAGAAATTCCTCCAAACCTGGTCCGGTTAGAGACCTTTAACCCAACTTTCAGAAGCTTTAATTTCTTGTAGAGGAGAAACATAGGAGTTCCCTGAACAACCTAAGACCTCACTTGACTTACAATTTCAAGGAAATGATCATTAGCAGTTAAGAAGTTAAAGAAATTAAAAGGTTCAGGACCAGCATTCTGCACAGGCAAAAGGGATAAAAAGATGGCAGCATGGCCTGAAATCCCACGAGGTAAAACTCAACCAGAGTCTAAGGAAAAACAGATAATTAAACGGAATTACTGAGGGCTTTGTCCAACTTCCTAGCCAAAAATGCAGTAGCATAGCATCTCTCTTATTATTCCAAGAGAACAGAACACCAATATAAGGATGATCAAATAGTCCTTGAACACCCATCCAATTAGCAAAATTCAGCTTCAAAACCAGGGCTTCCCAATCCCCCAAACCTCTCACTCGAGTCTTTAACTACATTGAAATCCCCCCAAAACCACCCAAGGTCTATCTCTAGTCCTCCATTGTAATCCAGAAATGGCTTACCATGGCTCCTGCCTTTTAAAACCACAGTATGCACCATAAACAAAAGGCACTTCCCATTTTGCTGAATTAGAAAGAAAAACCACCTCCCAATGGATAACTTGATCAGCCTTTAACACCATTAAGACATGGAAAATATTAGTGTTCCAACAAACCCAAATTCTTCCTAATTCATGATTATCATAATTATTGAGGAAACCCCAATTTGGAAATAAGGCCTCTTTTATCTGTAGGCCATTCCTATCTCTAACCTTTGTCTCAACTAAATAAACCAAATCAGCTCTTTGATCCCTAATTAATTTCTTTACCTCTCTTTGTTTAGAAGGATCATTTAGATCCCACACATTCCAGCACAACACTATCCTCTAACAATTTTCAAGTAAACTGTTCACATCACTCACCATTGGAGTATTAACAGGGTTAACCACAAGACCTTTGCTGGGCCTTTGCTCGCCAATTAAGAACTTCCACATCCCATTTTTAACATTCTCATCTTAGGGCTTCTTTTCTTCCCTCTTCTTTGTTCCATTTTTTATTTTATTTTGTTGGAAAGTAGTAAGATCTCTAATCTAATCAAACATTCTCATCTTAGGGCTTCTTGTCTTTGCTCTCTTTTACTCCATTTTTATTTTATTTGTTTGGATTTAAGTAAGGTCTTTAATCTAATCTTTTACAAGTTACAACACCATTAGAGAGGCACACAAAAAGTTACAAGTAAAATGTCATATCCTTTCATGAAATTGCCACAAGAATTGTTAAGAGCTTTGGTGGCAGGTAGTGTTTAAGGGTTGATTGAAATATTGCAGGACATGACTGACCTCCAAGAATTGTGAGGGAGAAGAGAGAACACGAAATAAAATTGTTGGTTAATTTCTGCATGATCTCATTACAAAGCCAAATACCTATTTGTATGTACCATCCTGACCAGTAGATTAACTATCTAGCTGATCTAGTAACTCCTTATGCCAGCTGGCATAACTACCTCTAACAACCTACCAATCAGTCACATGCTCCAACAATGGAGCACATGCTCTAAATTTAATACCTGCTACACTACTAAAATAGCATAATACTGTCCTTATCAACATACACATGTGCCTAAGTAATTGCAACTGGTCTAAGTGGTCTTGAATTAGTTCGTACAAGCAAGCAAGCTTTTATTACACATAGTCACTACTTAACACAGCGCTAGAGCAGCTCATAGGCTCAGGCAACACCAGATCAAAGCACACAGCACACAGCAGTAGCTCTAGGATTTAGACAACACCAGATCACACAGCACAGATATGAAACATAATATGAGATTCCTAAGAAGCATTAAGTTTTTTTTTATATAAATCAAGAATAAAATTCACCTAAATTACATCAATACTTTTCTGCCTACCTCAAAACAAAATGATACCAAAGGAAAAACATGAAAATGGTCTCATTTGTATCACACTTACATAACAAAATCCTATGATTATCACTAACGACTTCACTTCTTATCCAGATAGCTCAGTTGCTCCATCAAGTAACACAAGGCTTTCCATAAAAGTAGTAGCTATATCTGGAACTTTTTGGAAACCAAGATCCTTCTCACGTGAAGTTTCAAGGTCAAGCGAAACAACCGTGAACGACCTCCGTTCATTGTTGGATTCATGATTATGCTTCTTTATAACTAGCAGTTCACCACGACTGGCGCAACCAAAGAAACGCACAGAGATAACATTTTCAAACTGGACAAAAAAAAGTTTACTCCATGATTCATGTACACCATAGTCTCCCATTACCCATATGAAGCATGAATGAGGTGTATGCGAGCTCATAAAGTCATTGTATTCGTCTTCGTTGGCGTGGTCGAATCTGAGGTAACCCAATGTAATGAAGGCCAGTTTCCCCTTGAACACCATCAGACGATTTATTTTTGCCATTACACCTTGTGGTAGCAGTTGTTGTTGTTGTACATGAGGGAGTGCTATCTCTCCAAATTTATCATTATTGACATCAAATGACAAAATCATGAAAAGAGATGCGCCTTCAGAAACATTTCCCAGCCAATGCAAAGCTCCACTAACAAATGTGGCAGTCCGCCGATTGTCGATAGGCACGCCCAAAATAGTGTTTGCCAATGAGATTTCAACCCTTCTCCAAGAGTTGGAGCTCAATGTGTAAACCTCAGCCTCAGTCTTAATCCCATTGTGGTCAGCAGGCATTTGAGAGATCTTAACAACCTTGTAGTCATTGGTGTTGGACTGATAAGCAAATCCAGTACAAAACCTAAGATATTGGGTTTGGGAAAAAGCAGGCAACCTCTTAAGTTTTCTAATGCTGGGGTTCCACAAATAAATAGCACCAGTATTAGCGGGAAGGTTGTTATGATTAGTGAAACACACCAAGCCATGGCATGAATCGGCTGGGTAGGAATAAAGTGGAGGAAAAAAGCCAGAGGGAATTGGGTACTCGGAAATCCTATTAAATGCGTCGTCGTAACCACCGATAAAGATTGGGATGTTGATGTTAAGAGGAGGAATGCTTATGAGATAAGCTAAGTTGTTGTTGTTGTTGTTTTTGTGATAAATAAGGTGGTTGGAGATGAAATTAGGAGTGGCGATTGAGGAGTACCAGGTTTTGGAGACGCACCTGAATCTTAGGACTGATTTGACAGGTAGCCTTGCCAAGATGATGAGTACGATGTCGTGTGGGAGATGGTCCTTCTTTTGTCGGAAGATCCTACGAGGATGAGGAGGTTCCCTTGTTTGAGACATATTGTTTAGGATCAAACCCAAAAAGGCAAAGAGGTTGGAGTCACCAACAAAAACCAGCAAGCTGAGGCAAACGAACTGAAGATATATAGCAGCAGAAGAACAAGAAGATGCTGATGCTGCTAGTGCTGAGCGACCAAAGCAGAAATGCTTGTTAAAAATGGGAACTTTTTGCTTGATTTTGTGGGTTTGGTTGAGGAAATCAGGGTGGGGTTTATGTGTGAGAGTGAAAGCTAAGGCCTGTAACTATGGCATTTTGGGAGGGGAGAGACGGACCAGGGCTGTGTGGCTGTGGCTGTGTCGGTGTATGAAGGTAGAGCGAAGAAAAGGAGAGTTTATGAAGATGAGGATCCCAGGGCATTGCACTGTGTGCAATAGCTCTATTCTCAGCCATAGATTTAATCTAATGGCTTAAATATTTGACACAGCACCAAATGACAAAAAGACTATTTTGCCCTTAAAAATTTCATACCCGCCCACTTTTTCGTAAAACATAAACTCAATTTTTTTTTCTCTCTCTGTCCCCTGCGCAGTTGCCTCTCCTTCAATCCATTGTCACAGCAGCCCGGTACCAGTCCACACAAGGCCAAGCCTCTCTCTTTGCCGTCACTGTTGCTTCCAAAGCTCCGGCGAAACTTCAATCTCGTCCGATTCCGACTCCGACGAAGAAGACCCATCTCGCTCTTCAACAAAAAAACTTCCTCCCTCTTTCTCGTGTGTGAAGCTGTCCCAACTCTCATGGAGTGAAGGTCTCCCTCTTTTTGGTACTCCTTTTCCCTCTTTCACTTCCTATATATTTGTGTGCATGTTTGTTATGTATAAGATTTGATGAGTCCTAAAAATCATTAAGTTCGTCCATTAATATGGACAACCTTGCATCATTAGTAGACCAAAAGATGTAACCGTTCAAGCACATTCAACACATTAATGGCGACCGTTACTCATCGGTCTTAAACGCCCATCAATACGATGATTGTTACATATGGGTAATAATCACCTCCACTTATGTATAACAACTATCCAAATCACCTATAAAAGGGATAGTTCGTCTCACTTGTGGAGGTAGGTCAAAAGTTACAACAAAACACTATCTAAATATGAGAAATATGGGGTGATACTAACTTAAGCATCGGAGGCTCCCCCATCGGGCACAACCTGTTGGTCTCTTCGATCTATCTCTCTTTATCTTGCAGGTCCTACAAGATCGTCTAAAGCTCTGGATTGGACAAGTGACCCAACTGACGATTTTGGCATCATCAGTTTGGCGCCGTCTGTGGGGAACGACAAGTCATTGTTCTCTTCCCATGACAAAGGGTCACTTAGTTCATTCGAAAGATATGAACACCATGATACCGTAGTCAGTCTCGGTCAACTAGATGGAATGTGCTGTAAAGATCCTCTGATAGAAGTAGATCTACCCGCGACAAAGCAGTCTTGCGGTCTTCCAACCCAAAGGGATGAGCACACGAAGTTTGAAGGCCAAATCAAATCACCTCGATGTGATTTCGCAAAAAATGTCATCGTGTTACTGTGGGTTGATGATCCTGGGCACAAACAAGATGGTTCGCGTCAAGAACCCAAGGTAACTCTTATACCTTTATTCAAAATAAATAAATAAATAAATAAGAAGCAAGAGTAAAAATAAAATTGCCCCAAAGATACATAGCCTACCCCACTGAGCCATTCTATGAGTATCATTGGTTAGGTATGTCTATGGGATTATTCTCCCAAAAGTTATTTTTCTACCTGATGTTACGTTTTGCATAAGATTTTAAATTCCTAGACTACTCCAAATAAGTCAACCATAATAATGGTAGTCCCAAATCACAGCTTTGTCTTTCTATATTTGTTTTAGATCTCAATTTAATCATACTGAAGTTGCTATATATGGTGATATATAAATGGAAGGAATTGGAATCATAGCTTCGGCTAAAGGCTTTATAAAATAACAATAAAAAAAATAAAAATAAAAAGGTGGTATATAATTTAACATCTACGTGAAATTTGGAAATACAATGAATATGCATTTGTGAAATTCCTAATCTAGTGTTAAAGAAATATGGGAAGTAATTGGTCAACTATATCTTGCAATTTCCATTACAGTTTGCAATGTGGTTTAATGGAAAATTTTAAACCTTTTGTAATGTTCGAATTTCCCATTAAAACTTTTGTTTTAATGTTAGTAGTTTCTTACCAATTTCAGTTTGTAGTGTTGGCTAAATTTGGAATTTTATTTAATGCCTAGTATTTGGTTGAATATAAACATAAGATTAATGGAATCTTAAAAACTATTAATCAATTGCTGCATTATGATGCCTGCTGTAAAAAAGCGTTTTCCTTACTGTTTTATTGACAAATGTGTCGATATACATGTATAAATAGTTATACGTTTCTAGTTTGTACAGCTATGTCTTGAATTCCATGTGAAATTTAGAATAATTGAAAATGCTCATGTTTCATACAAGAAAAAAATTTGATGGGATTTATGAGTATTTAAATATATATATATATATCATGAATTTTTATGAACCCCATAAATTATGGTGTTTCTATTTTGAAGAACCTTATATTGAGAAGAGTTCATGTGCCTTTAAATAATTGAGAATTTTATGTGCCACATTTTTCATTTGAATTTTGTCAAATAGTGGGGGTATTGAAATTGAGGAACAAAAAAAAAAAAAAAAAAAAAAGCTACAATTGATGAGACTTATTGTGCATATATATATATATATATATCAATACATTCTTTTTAAGATAAATACAGTCAACCCAATGTGGAGCAAATCCCATTTTGGTCATTCACAATTTCACATGTACTATTCAGTTGCATGTTTGATGTTAGACAACTTGTTTGGCACATAATTCACCAATGTTGGTATTGACACGTATGGTACCACTTACCAGTTTATCACTCCTTTTCTTTCCTAAACGTATCTAGCTTCATAGGAAAGATGGAGTAAACATGTTATTGCCTTGCAATTGGTAATAAAACTCAACGCTTGAATATTAGAAAATACTTATTATCTTACCAAAATTATAATTTTGGGCATTAAATGGCAAGGTCAAATTTTATTGCCGTTTCAAGTTATAAAAATAAAAACCCATTTCAAGCATTAAAACTAGAATTCATTCTATTGTCTTTTTAGAATTCAGAATTATTTTTAGTGACTTCAAAGATGTTTAAAAAAAAAAAAAAAAAGACAATAAGTATGTACATTTTTTTACACCTCTAGTTTCTCAACGGAAATTAATGACCAACCAATAAAGAGATCAGTAGAATTATTCATTTATGTAAAAAAGCAAAATTTACATCACAATGTATTAGAAACAAAAAATTGTGATATTTGGGCAATATCAAATCTGAATCTTACCAAGAAATTGTGATTTCACTTTTTCTAAGAGATATTTTCACTGCTTAAATGACTTCATTTGAAAAGTCATAATGCCTCTAGGCCAAAGCCACAACAAATTTTATACATTTGTCTTAATATTATTTGTGATTACTTACTTGACAATGTTACTCCAAGCCTAATGTTTTATGCAGCAAGAATACATGTAGTATAACAACTAGACTAGAGTATCTAGACTATCTCAATTATACATATACTCTCAAGTCCACAGGATTAAGAATGAGAACTCATCAAGAAGAGCTTGCTAAAGAGGAGATCAAAGGTATGTGACATGATAGCATCATACCACCCTATCTCTATCTATATATAATTGTTGACACTATTATAAGGTAATTTTGTACAAAGGCCAAAAATCATGGAAAAGCCTAGAGTCTTTCCATAGCATCATGAATATTTCTTTCTTTAAAAAAAAAAATGCTATATCAATATGCTATATGACTCACACAATGATATGTAAGAGACATGGTGTTAAAACTTTAGCTTGAATATTTATCGAATGTGAAAGTATGATGATAGATCATGTATCAAGCATAAGTACTCTTTTTAAATTGTAGTATTTGCATAACCAATTAGGCATGTGTCCGGGAGAATCTTATCTTATGCACATGCCAATCTTGACCCTATAAAATCTTATTAGTGGTCTCTTTACTCTTATGACAAGTGTTTAGTGAAACACTTTGCAAGTACATGTATAAACTGCAAAATGACAGGACTTTAAACAGTCGATCATAACAGTCAAGTGAATAGCCTAGGAAGGATAAGAAAAGAAATTGGCCAACTAGGCCACTGTCTCAACAAAGAGACAAAAAGCAACGATCATTTCAATGGTCGTCATCAAATGATGAAGGAAGAAGCCCCTGGGATAGCCTTTGTCCCTAAAGGAAGGAAATATAATTGCAAACGGTCAACATGCCCTAGTCCTTGCACCTTCAAAAGAATGAAGCAAAAAAGGTCCAAGCCTTAAACATGAAAGTAGCATGTTAAGCTTAACAAAAGAGATCTTAAAACTTGTCAAGAAGGCTACAACAATGAAAAGATCAAGGTATGTATACAATAGTACCGTAATTTAAGGTCTCTTGTTGAGGTAACTCATTTATTTCTTCCTTTTTAATTAGCCATGCCAAATATTATCTTATTAGAATTAAGTGCATATCAAGCTCGCATGATTATCTACAAATATGTACATATAAATCATGTTGAAAATATTGCTATTATCATAGCTAATATGACTATATTATTAGTAGCATATGTTCCACCATCATGAATCTGAGAAATTCTATTAAGTCTCCTAGACTTAAAATGTTAGATGATTGTGTTCACAATATGGTCATGAGTTTAAGTCTCAATAAATTCTTGCTGTCTCCGTCAACTCACCAAAATCTTTTTAAATTGCTTTCAAAATTATATTCAGTGAAAGCACCTAACAAAGCTCAATTTAAAACAAGCATATAGTCAATAGCTTCAATTTTATATATCACAAAATACTTCTCTATGATTCATATGGAATGCACTTCATCAACTGACATCCATAATTGTATAGCAAGCAATTGCATATTTGTACATTGTCATTCTTAACAAAATGCAGCTAGCTCTATCGAAGTGAATCGTCTTAAATGACCATGGCCAAAGCACTCCCATCAAAAAATAAGATTAAGCCCAAAGAAAGGAAAATACAAGTTCAAACCATGATAGGCAATTCCTCTGGTTGTTGTCAAATAAGAATTGCACCTTTCATGTCTGAACAGGGGGCAACAATATGACCTAGGTTTTACATCTTCAAAAGATTGAAGCAAAAGAGACCTAGGCCTTAAGACATTGAATATCATGTTAAGCTTAACAAGTCTTAAAGGACAAAAGCTCGTCATGAAGATCTCAACAATGAAAAGATCGAGGCATATAGCAGCGTAATGTCGTCATCTAAGGTAACTCATTTATTTCTTTCTATTCGTGTGCATTTAACTAGCGATGCAAGTGATTAACTTATTAAAAATGAGTACATATCAAGCTTGCATAAATAATCAATAATAAAAAGGTATATAGTTTTTTTGGGTTTTGCAAATTCATGAAATTTTCAGGAAACCCATCAAATGCATAAAGCACAGCAATTATGATGAATGCTATACCTGATTATTTAAGATTATCAATATTCTTGTAATAATGACGATTAGAATAAATTGTCAAAAAGTCCAGTTTTGAATGAATTAAATGGGAAGCAATAAGAGGAAACGTATTATAATACGTTAATTATTCTCTTGATAATGTTTATGCACTATGATTAGCAACTATGTAACTCTTACCCCCTAGCATTTCACAGCTAACTATTCACATGAAATATTATAGTCACAATGCTTATTTTTGTAAATGTCATAAGGTCTCATGCAAAAATGTATTTACATGAATTACAAAAGAGGTAAAGCTATAGGATTACAACAGAATAATTGGTTCAATCAGAATATTAGCACAATAAGAAAAATGCCCAACAAGGCCATTGGTAGCTCATTATTCATGTATGAATTTTTCTGAAATTCTTGTTTAAACAAATTTTGGCAAGTGCATGTGTTACAAAATGCAAATATCAACATGGCCTCAAGAAGGTCCAAAACGACATAGCATCAAGGAATTATTCCAGCAACAAGTGACAAGATTCCTTAAATGGATGTAAGTAACCCAAAAAATGGCTAAGTGATAAGATTCTGCCAAGACGGATGTAAATCACTGACGAAGCCTAAATGACAAAGCTCCATAACTGGATGTAAGTCACCCAAAAGTGGCTAAGTGACTAAATACCCTTAGACGAGTGTAAGCAGACAAGGATTCTTACACAAACGCAAGTCAAATGCAAATCAAGAATATCGAATGTGACAACCAGAAAATGAATAAAAGAAGAAGCATCGAAGTGATCAAAAATGGTCGTCCAAAGAAATCACCTCGCTCTTCAGTAGTGATAAAAAAATGGACGTCCAAAGAAATCACCTTACACTTCAGCAAAGATAAAAAATGGTCGTCCAAAGAAGTTAGCTTGTTCTTTAGCAGTGATAAAAAATGACTGTCTAAAGAAATTTGCTCACTTTCAAGACCAAGCTATGATCCCTCGAATGTCCAAAAAGACCTTCAAAAGGCAGATACTAAGAAGTCTTCAAAAAATACTACCGTTCCTGAAGAAGAAATAGTTGAAGATAAAGAAGCCTGAATTTAAAGAAGTCAAGAACATTCCCTAAGCCTGACCAGCATAAAGCAAAATCAGACTTGGGAATGAGGGGGCAACTGATGAGTCCTAAAAATCATTAAGGTCGTCCATTAATATGGACAACCTTGCATCATTAGTAGACCAAAAGATGTAACCGTTCAAGCACATTCAACACATTAATGGCGACCGTTACTCATCGGTCTTAAACGCCCATCAATACGATGATTGTTACATATGGGTAATAATCACCTCCAATTATGTATAATAGCTATCCAAATCACCTATAAAAGGGATAGTTCGTCTCACTTGTGGAGGTAGGTCAAAAGCTACAACGAAACACTATCTAAATATGAGAAATATGGGGTGATACTAATTTAAGCATCGGAGGCTCCCCCATCGGGCACAACCTGTTGGTCTCTTCGATCTATTTCTCTTTATCTTGCAGGTCCTACAAGATCGTCTAAAGCTCCGGATTGGACAAGTGACCCAACTGACGATTTTGGCATCATCAAGATTCTTTTTTTTTTTTCTTTTTTTTGAGAATCGTTATGTATAAGATAATTTAATGGCAGTGAAGAAGAATTTCAAATAGGCAATGAAGTTTTTGGAGTCTAATTATGTGGAATCGTTAATTTTTGAAGTGTCCCATATAATAAAAATTACTCTATTTTCATTTTCTTTGTCCTACCTAACAAAACAGAGTATCAGTAGTGGTTGGCCATTTGGGTTTTATGCTAAAAATTCAATTTTTGCTTCAAGAAAACTAAACATAGAAAAATCTGGGCTTTTGTTGTAAATTTGATAACTTTTCGTAAAATGAAGCTTAATTGCTTTAAACTTGAAGGTTAATTTCTTTAATCTTAATTGCTGTGATGTAGGAATGGAGGATGTTCTGGCGAGCTATGTGTTTGGGAAGAAGAAGACAACAGAAGTTGCTCACTTGTAAGTACTTTAAGACTAGAATCCTTAAAATATTGATTTTATATAGTTGTATATTTGGTTTGCTAATTTGATTCTTTACAAAGATTTTAAACCTTGCTAATTCGGATTAAGATGTAGTTGATTAGAAGGAAATAGAAGCATAAGTTGGAACATCAGGCAGGTTGGATAACTCTCTACAATTTTCTTATCTTTTTTTATCAATCTAACAATTAACGGAAGCCACTTTTAAGGTGGATGGGTGGTCAAAATTGGGTAGAGTTAGTGAAACTGAGAGTGTATTGAAAGCAATGTTAGTGGATGGGTTCAGTCCTGGTTGTTTGACTTTTAGTTACCTTATTTAGGGTTTAGGGAGGGCTGGTCGGATTGATGATGCCGTTGAGATTTTTGAGCACATGAAAGGAGAAAGGTTCTGTGCCAGACACTGGAACTTACAATGCAATGATCTCAAATATATATTAATATATGAATAAAAGGCAGCATTGTTTCAGTAGAACCTTCAAAATGCTTGTTATTAATTCACATATAAAATGATACTTTAGTTCTCTCTCCCCCTCTTTTGCTTAGTTTGGAATTTGAATCCCAGCATGTGCGTGTAATTACTAATTAAAGAAAATGTTTCTGTCTTATCAAAAAAAAAAAAAAATGTTTCTGCATCTTTGGGTAGTATAACATTCTTTCAGTTTATATTTTCTTTTGGTCTTTGTTCATTTTGTAGTTCAAAAGAATGTTTCTTGTTAGTTAGTATATGTTACTAGTGTATGGGACAATACAATCAGTTTGGAACCACAGCTCATAAACACACACACACACACACTGCAAATTTTTATTGGTAAGCACAATATTGGTACACAAATTTTCAGCTTTTATTTTTAAATGAAAAACATTCATTTTTCTATAATTATAATAGTTGATATTTTGTACATTTGTTTGTTAATTGCAGGAGTATTCTTCAATTATAAGCATCTCTTTTTAATTCCAGCAACCATGTGCCATTTTTTTCTAATTACTAATAATCATGAATTTTTACTTGCAGAGATAATTAGCATTGAAGTCCAAATTAGAAAATTTGTAGCTATACCATGAATGAAGGCTGAGGGCTCAAGGCTAAGCTGAAGCAATGGTGATAGAAAAAGTTAAGTTGCTGGAGTTGAAGCCCAAATTGGGGGGGGTTGGGGGTGGGTGGGGGTGTGAGCATGGGAAAATTTTTGTTTTCTTGAAGTTGAACTCTCTTTAGTTGTACAACTTCATTTTATAAATAACTATAATAGAAAGGATGCGCAAAAATGTTGTTGAACCTATTTTTCTCTTTACTTTCGCACATCTTTGTTTTAGAGATTGGTATTGGTTTATTCAAATCAAGTTCTTGCAAATATTGAGAAACATCTAATGTATTTATGCCTCACATAAATTTGTGGATTCCATTTGTGGAGTCCTTATTATGTAAGATAACGTACTACACCAAATGCACTAAATAAGGATAAGTTGGTTGAGTTTTAGGTGACTAGCCTCTAAGAATTTGAGAAAGAGACAAATTTTGGATTGTTGTCCTCCTTGATTCTTTTATTTTTCATTGATTAAATAGTAACTAAATACAATGTCTCCAATTACACATAATCTGATATGCTGAACTAAAAAAAAATAAAGAATTACATTTGAAGAAAAATCTACTAACAAGCAGATAACTCTTCCTAAATGCAGATAACTCTTTCTAAATGATAGGAGCCTTAATTTGATAAGCCTATCAATAAACTAAAACTAATCCACCCAAATCTCTTTCTTCAATTTGATAACCCAGCCAGCAGATTGGACTCCTTTAGCAGCAGCACCTATTCTGCATTGGACTCCTTCAACAGCATGTGTTCTACATTCCAAGACTAAATTAGTCGAACCAAGACTCCTTTGATAGCACCTCTAGGCAACATTGTCAAGTTTCTTTGCATCGTCCTGAAAAGGAAGATCAAAGAATTAACTCTGTAGTCCATAACAAATGACAAAAGGAGCCAAAGTGCCAAACCAATAAAGGTAAAACAAATGAGCTCATGTAAAAAAATCTACAGCTTCTAAATATAAGGCATTTCCAGTGAAAAAAGTCTACAAACACTCATGACAATTATGTGTCAATATAACATCATAGGACATTCTAGCCTTTTGCCCCTAATTTTTTTTTTTGTTTAGCAATTTGCCCCTATTTCGAAACTATATAGGGATATGCCCCTGTTTCAATACTTGATTACCCTAAAATTGAGTTTCAATGAAATACTCAATTCGTAGAAAATCAACTTATGCCTGATCAAACTTTAAAAAAAAAAAAAAAAAAAAATTGCATGGAACTCGAGCTTCAAGAAATCGAGTTCCATGCAAAATTTTTTTACAAGTGTAATTGCCCCATATTCAGGGAGACATATAGCGGCGTTTTTAAGCCCTATAGTGACGTTTTTAAGCCCTATAGTGGCGTTTTTATACTCGATTTCCATAAAATCGAGTTCCATGCAAATTTTTTTTTTTTTTTTTTTTAAGTTTGATCGGGCATACTCAATTTTCTACAAATCGAGTATTTCATTAAAACTCGATTTTAGGGTAATCGAGTATCGAAACAAGGGTATTTCCCTATATAGTTTCAAAATAGGGGGCAAATTGCTAAATAAAAAAAAAAAATTTAAGGGCAAAAGCCCATTTTGTCCTAACAATCATATCCATAAGAAATAAGATTTGCCAATGGCATAAAATGCACCTTTATTCCACAGTATGGAGAGACAAGTTCCATTGAAAAAAAGATTGGTGCACCAAAGATCTTACTACAACTTGTATCCAAATAATTTCAATCGCGTATTGTACTTCCAAAGGCAAAAATAAATTTAAAAACTTTACAAAAGAAGATACAGAGCAATTAGACAATAAATATAAAAATTGTGTAACCAAATTAAATATTCATTGCAAATATACTGGATTGTTGATATAGGTATTATCAAATTTAGTCTTGGATAATCATTGTAGTGGGTCTCTGTGTTTCAGATGCATAATCAAAGCATATTCCAAAAATACAAAGAAAAAAAAAAGATAATACAGCACATAAAAACAGAGAACACGTCTTACCCAAGAGTGGGTCTCTCCTTCGAGCTAGAGGAATGAAACCAAAACACTAGATCAGTAAAAATGAATGGCTATTTTTCAGCAAATTATGGATCATAACTGATAGTATCAAAGGTGGATTTTTTTGGCAAAATAAAACAAACCCAATTCAAAAAAAATTAAGATAAGATCAAAACAAATACTCTCCAGATAATAAAAATCCAAACAACAAGATCCCCCAACCATTTAAAAAAAAAAAAAATTCCTGAAGTATCGATTAGAGAGACATAGGAAATTTACCGGAACCACCACTGGAATTGGTGGAGCGGAACGCGGTGGCTGCTAGTTGTAGCCATGGAGATTGAGCCATGGAGTCCTAAAGGAAGATCTAATGAAAGAGATTTGTGGGTTTCAGGGTAATCCGGCAGACCAAGCTCGCTCTTGTCAAAACTGGCAAGGCAGAGCAATGGCTGTGCTGGAGGCATAGTTAGGTTGAGAGGAGCGTCAAGGAGAGGGAGGTAGAGAGAGAAAAACCCTTGGTGGATGTGAGAGAATGAGAGAAAAATAAGAGAGGAGGGAGAGTTTTTTCTGAAATCATTTGGGTTAACTGTTGCTAAGTTGAAAATTGAAAAGAGAAGAGAAAGAGGGCCAAAATTAGGAACTAACACTGATTTCCAAACAATATAACTAGTAGGCACTGTTACAAAACTATATTTTTACTAATATCTCGAGTCTAAGAAACTCGATTTTATGGCTGAATTCAAATGTATTGGCACGAAGCTTCAGTCAGTTAGGGAGTTAGTTATCTTTCCTAAATTCACGGAACTGATCCATATAGGTTGGAGTAATTCTGTTATGCCATATCTTCAGCACATTACATTATATATATAGAATTGTAATCTCAGTTTATTCATTAAGTAAGAAAATCCAGATTCTCTCTCTCTCTCTCTCTCTCTCTCTCTCTCTCTCTGTCTGTTACTCTTTTCTTTTCTTTTCTTTTCTCTAAAATTTCCTCTTCACATAAACAGATCTTGATCTCAGTTCAATCACACTTGAACACTGAAATTGTATTTCTCAATCCTTTAAGAACATCTTCATTTTAGACTGTTATCATAGGATGGACTGTGCCTATCAAGGCAAGCATCCACCAACCAAACTTGCTGCCATGGCCACAGCATCTAATGCTTTCCTTGCACAGGAGTAGCCTTGGATTGCAGACAGTGCAGCCACTGATCATGTGATTGCTAACCTTAATCAACTTAGCATTGCTCAGCCATATGGAGGTCAGGATCATCTCACAGTGGGGAATGGACAGCACTTACCAATTACTCACATAGGTAACTCTTTCATTCCTTCACCTTCTTCCACTCTTCAATTACACAATGTCCTTAAGGCTCCATCCATCTCTTCCAATCTTGTTTCTGTCCATAAAATCTGTCAAGATAACAATTGTTGGTGTTATTTTGACAAAAACATTCTGTCCATTCAGGCATTGGCCACGGGGAAGGTCCTATGCCAAAGCAAGAGTGAAGATGGTGTTTACCCCATCTATCCTCATAAAGCTTCACAGCTGCACTTGTCTTCCAAAATCTGTAATCATACTTCTAAAGTCTGTAATACTGTGTCTAGGACTGGTAGTTTCAATGAGACACTTTAGCACATAAGACTTGGTCATCCACATGATCAAGTTCTCAAATATGTGTTTCCTCATGTTAGTTCTGTCATGTATAAGTGTACAAATCTGGTTCAAACTTGTACTCATTGTTTGTCTGGCAAAATGCACAATTTACCTTTTCCTAAATCTCAATTTGTTGCATCATCTCCTTTTGAACTTGTGCACTCTGATGTATGGGGTCCTACTCCTATCACATCTATCAATGGTTTTCGGTATTATGTTATCTTTGTTGATCATTTTACAAGGTTTACTTGGTTATACCCTCTTAAACACAAGTCTAAAGTGTTTTCCAAGTTTATCTTGTTCAAAGCCTTGGTTGAAACTCAATTCTCTGCCAAAATAAAAACCTTCAGATCTGATGGAGGTAGGGAGTATACTTCTACTGTTTTTAAGTCCTTTTTGTCACAACATGGCATTATCCATCAAGTCTCTTGTCTATATACACCCCAACAAAATGGCCTTATTGAAAGGAAACACAGGCACCTCATTGAAACCACTATCACACTACTGCCTCAGGCCTCTATTTCCACTTCTTTTTGGTCCTATGCTCTTCTTAGTGCAACTTTCTTAATCAACTTGCTTCCTACTTTAGTTCTTAATTTTGTTTCTCCCTGGTCTAAGTTGTATTCTGCTTCCCCAGACCTATCCCATGCTACCCTCATCTTAGACCTTACTCTAGTCATAAGCTTGATCACAAAACCAAGGAGTGTATTTTCTTAGGTTACTCCACTAGTTCTAAAGGGTACTTGTGTCTTGATCCTTCTTCTCACCACATATATACCTCTAGGCATGTTCTGTTCAATGAAGCAAAGTTTCCTTCCACCCCTCTACCTTCTGTCAGTCAATCTTCCTCACCAATTTCTGCTATTTCAAATGCTTTCTGGTTATCCAATCTCCTCTATCTTCATGCTTCTAATCAACCTTCCCTATTAGGACCATATAATTCTTATACCACTCCCTCACCACTTGCTAATATTAATTCTGATGCAACTGATGTTCACCTCTCCCAATCTTCTACTCCTATAGTCACACCACAATCTGAACCTACCCTACCTGCTATTTCCAACTCCACTCCTTCCTCCATTGATTCATTTATCCCTATACCTGTATCCACTTCTTCATCTACCATCTCCCCTTTACCTACTGCTCCTACTGTTCCTGTCCAACATCCAATGCAAACAAGATCCAAAAGTGGCATTGTTAAACCAAATCCTAAGCTATGTTATAAGGCTGTGCTGGATTACACACACACTGAACCACCTTCTTACAAGATTGCTTCCAAGTATCCAGTGTGGTGTGCAGCTATGGATGTAGAATTTCAAGCATTACAGAGACAACAAACCTGGTCCTTAGTTCCTACTCCTCCTCATGCTAACCTGGTTGGTTGTAAGTGGGTGTTTAAGATCAAGCTTCACAGTGATGGTACTATTGCTCATTATAAGGCCAAGCTTATTGCAAAAGGATTTCACCAACAAGCTGGTATTGATTACTCAGAAACCTTCAGTCCAGTGGTCAAGCCAGCTACTGTCAGACTAGTCCTTGCCATTGCTGTCAGTTGTAATTGGCCATTAAAACAGCTGGACGTGTCAAATGCTTTTCTTTATGGCCACCTCAAGGAGGAAGTCTACATGCAACAACCTCCAGGCTATGTTGATGCAGCTCACCCTGACTATGTCTGCAGGTTACACAAGTCACTTTATGGTCTCAAACAAGCACCAAGGGCTTGGTTTGAGAGGTTCACTTTTCACTTAATTCATCTGGGATTTCAAGCTTCCTTTGCTGACAGTTCCTTGTTCATCTTTCAGTCCAAGGGTTCTATCATCTATCTCCTTCTTTATGTAAATGATATTATTCTCACAGGGAACAATTCCAAACATGTTTCTTCTCTTGTTGCAGCAGAAGAACAAGACGATGATGATGCTGCTAATGCTGAGCGACCAAAGCAGAAATGCTTGTTAAAAATGTGAACTTTTTGCTTGGTTTTGTGGGTTTGGTTGAGGAAATCATGGTGGGGTCTTTGTGTGAGAGTGAAAGCTAAGGCCTGTTAACTATGGCATTATAGAGCTTATGAGAGTGGAGTATACTTTTGTGTTGGTGGCTTGGTGATTTTCGAGACTTGGGCTGGGTTGTGGCTGTGTCACTGTGTGTGAAGGAAAACTGAAGAAAGGGAAAGTTAAGAAGCTGAGGATGAAGTGAACGGTTGGATGATCAAAGTTTAAAAGATGGAATTTTTTTTTTTTTTTTTAGAAATTAAAAGATGGAATTTTATTACAAATTTTAAAAGGCAAAAAAAAAAAAAATATATATATATATATATATATAGTACCAAGTACCAACTTAAAAATGTTTAAAGCATGTGACATATATTAAAGAGTTAAACTTTTTTAAATATATATCATTGTTAGTTTTTTTAAAACATTCTCCTATCTTCTTATATACTTGTTAAAAATATGTAGTATTCTAAAAAAAAAAAAAATTGTGATGAGATAGAAATATGAGTGGTAAAGAAAAAATTATGAGCCCTTCATGTATGCCGCAATAAAGTTATGGTAAAAAAAATTATGAAATAATATGTAATCCTAAAACCACTCAATTAAAAATATTAATACAATTTTATTTTGAAGAGATTCATTCTACCAAAAACTATTTGAGTTTTAACTTTTGAGATGATAATTTTGCATTTATTTTGAAATATGCAAATTCCCTTACTTTTTTACAAATTTTTTTATTATTAAGATTCATTTATTATTACCATGAAGTTAATTATTATTATTATTATTATTAAGAAGGTAAAATCATCTGGGTTCAATCCCTACCTACATCAAAAACTGATTGGTGCCTTAGATTAATGATAAAGAGTTATCATCAAAAGCGGATGATATAGGTTGAAACTAGGGGTGTCCGCGGGTAGGGTTTGTGCCCGACCAGGACTGGACCCGAAACTTTCAGGTGGGTAAAAATGGAACCCGAAACCAACTCGGAGTGCTAGTCGGATCGGTCGGTTCTGGACTCATCGGGTTTCAAGTTGTATCGTCGGGTTTCGAGTTGTATCGCCAGAGAGTTATTTTGGCCAGATCACGATGAGATCTGGCCGAATCTCTACGAGATCTCGTTGGATCTAGTTGGATTTGGACTAGATCTCGCCGGATCTCGTCGGATCTCATGGGATTTCAAGTAATCTTCGCCGAAGGACTCCAAATGCCACCAAATTTTGTAAGTGTTCGTCGAAAATCCTTCGAATATCACCGGAGGTTTTTGGTTTTATGCTCTAGTCGGGTGACTCGATTTTTGGGGAGGAAACCCGCCAACCAACCTGAAGCTGTCGGGTTCCGTGGGCGGCAACCCACAACCGACGTCGGAGTGGTCAGTTCAGGCAGTTTCTGGTTCGGGTTCGGGCAGGTTACTCGGGTTGGTCGGTTTGCCGGGTTGGGTGGACAGTCCTAGTTGAAACTCTCTCAAAAAAGAAGGAAAAATCACATAATGAACTCTTAAATAAAAAAATAAAAGAACACAAATATAAAGAATTCTTTATATATACCGTCGCCTTCAAAGATTACATCAAGCATACCCACTACTTGCTCAAATCTAAATTCTAGTCGACACGATAGCATCCTCTTCATGAGATATCTATTAAAAGGGTTATCCATCAATAACCATCCAAGGAGACAGTGGTTGCCCTTGCCCATTCTTACAAACAGAGAGTGAATATAAAATTATAAATGAATAAATATTTCTAGAACAGCTACAATGGATGACTTTAAACAAGCACTATAGCATTTTGCAAATTTTGAAAATATAGAATTTGTGTAATTTGATGAACATGACTCTATTTTAAAATTTAGGTGTTTTACTAGATGGAAATGTTCATACCACGTAATGGATTTTCTTAAAAAGAAAAAAGAAAAAAACATATAAGGGGGTTCTAACTTTGATCTCAATTAAATTAGAAGACCTTATGACGAGTATAAAAATAGTCAGAATAAATCATAGAAAAAAAAAAATGAGAATTGCTAAACTTGAAAGCAGTTTTCAAGGGTAATCTTCAAATGCATCATGTTACCAAATCGAGCATTTTTTTTTTTTTTTTTGGAGAATCACTTTTGAAGTGCATATTATTGTACATATATAGGTTGGAAGAAAATTTATAGGATATGTCCAAAGGAAAAAATGTTGATTAACAGTGACAGTGATATCATATGATTAGAATTAAAAAAATCTTGCTAAGAAAGCGCCAAATGCTGTATTAATCTTAAGATTTCAGTAACAGACATTGAATTTATTTTAAGAAGTACATAACAAACATGAATTAAAAACAAAAGGTTCAAAAAAACAACCACTAGATTCATGCTACTAGGGTAACTAAGACTACTAGGCTTGTTTGGTTAGAGTATTTGAATAACAGTTTTCTGTATTTAAACACAGAAAATTGTGGGCAAAAAAAAAAAAAAAGGCATTCGGTAAGGGTGTTTTTCATGGGAATGTTTTGAGTTACGTTGCTCAATTTAGGGCGTTTAAACACTAAATTTAGAAAACTCCTCTTACCAATTTTCAGTTTTCAAACATCGTTACTCAATGGTATTTTTGTAAATATGTTGAAAATTATGGGGCCCACTTGATTAGACAACACATAAATTGACTTCACTCTCTCATAAATCCTTCCCAACGCCTCCAGTCACCACTCTCCTTTCTAGCCATCACTTCCCCTCTCTCTTGCTCACACATCCTCTCTCTTCTCGACTTCTCCTCTAACTGTCGTGGTTGGAAACTCATTCTGGTGTATGAGTAAATGCCTAACCGTAGCTTACAAGACGCCTTGCTTGACGAGAAATGTGCTGGGCTTACGGAATGGACAAAAAGATTCAACATTGTTGTCGATATTGAAAGGGGTCCCTCTTATCTTCACCATTTGTGTTCTCCACCTGTTGTTCATGGAGATATCAACCCCAATAATATTCTGTTAGATGCTGATTTTAAGGCCAAGATTGGAGATTTCGGTTTGGCGAGATTGAAGACTGAGGATCTTATGTAGAAGAAAGACAGAATGGTTGAGGTTACTGAGGATAACAGGTCGATTTTAGAGGAGTCTGAGAGTGTGGCCACTGGGTTTGATGATGTTATTGTTGATCGATCTCCAGAGAGTTGTGTGGTTAGGATATTAGATTGAATTAGATTCGGAGGCCTCGCCGGAGAATGTGGCAATGGTGGTTTCGCCTGAAGGTGGTGTCAATAAGGCAAGCACATTGAAGAGGTTTTTTGATAAGATTAGTCTTGATAGTGGCAAGGATTTGATTGGGAATGGAAGAAAAAATATGAGTTCGAAGAGGGATTGGTGGTGGAAACAAGATAGTGGAGGTGAGTTTGAATAAGGTTGAGTGAAAGACTGACAAAGTGGATTGGGAGTGAGACAAAGAGAGAGGCTTAAAAATGAATGGATTGCGTCACCGAGCTCGGATGAGAATGATGGGTCAAGCTTGAAAATTGAGGATAAAAAAAATATTAAATTGTACTATGCTAAAAAAAATAAAATAAAAAAAACCTAACACACAATTATGTTTTTTCACACGCTGAAGCATCTTATTTGAAACACGGTACCAAATACATTTTTTGCTTTATAAATACTATAAACATGTGTTTTCACAACACTTTTTAAACCACAGTTCTCACATTTTAAACAACAATACTAGAAATTTAGAAATCTCCAACAGCCCGTGTATAGAACTGAAGAGAGTGCCAAAACAACACTTCCATTAAAAATACTGTGCCTTCCAAAGCGGACTGTTCTCCTGCATAGAATTGTCCAATTCGAGAAGAGTAGGATTCTTGAAGTTCTTTAAGATAACTCTACCCTGAAATTTTTATAATCCCATGTGACAAATCTATTCCACTCGTTTCACAAAGAATTTTAAGAACTCCACGATAAGTTTACCCTACAAGCTCTTAAAGATCTTCAGAACTGTAACCCCTAGCTGGATTCCTTGATTCTTCATAAAATAAGCAACAACAGCAAGTAAAAGGACGAACACAACCCACAAGCTCAATTCTCCTGGAAAAAAAAAAAAAATGAGGATCCCAAATCAACACAGGATAATTTTAAATGGAGTGGAAAGAACTGCAAACAACCCCTGCCCCCCAACAAAAAGGTAAATAAAACATAATAGATCATGTCCATGGCAAAGATGTTTAAGCTATTCAACAGGGCAAGCAAATTTATTAGGCCAATAGAGTCCAAATTACATTAAATAAAGCACATTTGGCTTGAAAACTATGTCTTACAGAACTTGTTGGGGAATCAGTCACAAAGTGGTGTCCCCTAAAAGAGAAATATGCAAACCAAAAAAAAAAACCACTTAAGTAATGATGACACAACTCAAGGGGAAATGCCTAATGTAGTGAACCCCCTGCAGCATATTTCTGATAAGAACTTGATGGAATATGAATGTGAATTGTGGAAGAGTAAGAATGGTGAATGGTAATAGTAGTTGTAGGCCACTTCAAGGGGACCTAAACCTCCATAGAGAAAGAGAGAGATTAAGAGAGAGTAAGCTGTGTTAAATGAGGTACATGTGCTCAATCCTAACTAACTCAACCTAATCTCAACTAACTAACTAAAGGGATTACAACAACTATGAGGAGATTACAAGGCATATGACATAAATTGGGGTTCCTATCATTTTCTCTCACTGATACCTTCCTAGATTTCTGTTTTTCCTAAACAGGATTCATTTCGTTCTTCTCAATTTCAATATCAACTTCTTTAGACAACAATCCTTTCAACTGAAGCCATGACTGGCCCAAGGACAATCCTAACACTTAGAGACCTAAGTTTGCATTTAATCCAAGAAGTCATCATGAATTGAAACAAGTATGCAAAATAACACATATAGTACTATGGATTCAGATCCTCTAGATTTCTTAGGGTACTCTATCAATAGATTTCCTTAAATCCTAACTATACTTTAATGATTTAATAGTTTAGATTCTTCCATGTCAGTATTCCACTCACAATATTCTTAAAATAATAAAATAACGTTGCAAACAAAACAATTAAGATTACTGTTAGTGGAATGCTAACATGACAAAATCTAAACCATTAAATTATTAAAGAATGATTAAGATTTAAGGAAATTTATTTGGTAGAGTACCCTAAGAAATCTAGAAGATCTGAATCCAGTTTCAGGATGGCAAGTCATTCCCTGCCCTCAAGGCCCAAGCACACAGTTTTAGTTTGTCACCTTTGGACGTTCAATACTTCAATTTCTATCCCTTTCAAGTAATAGACAGTATCCTGTCCTGTGTGCCAGATATATGCATCTTCATGTGGGTCCCACATAGTTGTAAGGCTCGCATGTTTTTTTTGTAGGGCTCGCATGTTGTGGAAGACAAGATGCATATATCCAATGCATGAGTTAATTATTGTTCTAGTAGAGGTAGTGTTTTCCACTCAATACCCTTTGAGAGTGTATTTTGCATTCTTTAACCTTTCACAAGTGTTTTTACTTACGTACTTTAACAAAATGATACTCCTCTATCCCCTGAAAATATTTTAGTTTCTACCCTTGTAAAAAATTCAGAAGCAAAGTTATGTTTGGCTCCTCATACTTTTGTTTTCAGCCCTGTCACAGCCCATTGGGGCCCAATGAGAGCACAGGCCAGGTTTTGTCAATCAACAGCTTCAATAGGGTAAGCCATTGCCAACTCAACAGCAGGAAATGGATACTTCTTTTTTTATTTTTTGATGTAGCAGGAAATGGATACATTGTTAAATAATCAGATCAAAAAATCGGGTGAGGCATGTACCAGCTTCCCTCTTTTCCTCAATTAGTGTGACCCTTGCACTTGAGTCCAGGGATACAGATGCCAAAGCCCTGCATTCAGAGTTTAAATGCTGTCAAATTAATTGCAGGAAAGAGCTGCAGCATAATTGTGATCAAGAAGTAAAATGCAGATATGTATGTTACAACCTTGAGTCATGCGAGAATGAAAGTGCAGTTACAAAGCCAAGGTGGGCTTTCCTAACAACTGTCTGAACCTGCTTACTGGCTGAATTTAAAATAAAAACATCACCTTGAGTTGTCCCACTGCAAGTCAACCAATCAGAGGAAATGTTAAGTGGTCAAGAAGATGCATTGTAAGAGTTTGTACATGCACAGTAAGTATTGTTGTGAACCAAAAATAAAGGAAGTTTTAGCCATTTCAAGACTGCAAACACGGGAAAAAATGGTGGGGTGGGGGTGGGGGTGGGGGTGAAGGAAGCAACAACTGCTGTCATAATAAACCATTTCCCTTAAGCCAATGGTCTCAAAAACCATTGCAGGATGTCTTCAAAAGCAAGTAAGCTATATTCTTTCTCAAAGTATTGACCATAGTGACATAAATTCTCTACTGTAGAAAACTCTAGATGGAAGGATTGTTGGGGATAAAAAGCACAATTGCATCTATTAAAGATACCAAACTTGAAAAATAAAATCATGAGGAAGGTGAAAATTCATCTCCATGAGAACTTGAAACTAGCCAATCAAATTTTTACCAGGCAAGGAACTTTCCATCTGGTGAAACACTGAAGGCCGAAATTGTATCACGTACTACAGTCTTTGATCCTATCCTCTTCCATGTTTTTGTATCCCATGTTACAATGCTTCCACCTTTACCTATGTAGATTAATAATCACAATGGTCAGCTCATGAAACAGTGCAGTAAAAGGTAAACACTTCTTTCAAAAACTGGGAGGATGGCATCTAGTCTGATTTTCACCTGTCGCTGCAGCAATATATAGAACCTGATTCATATCATTACTCACAGAGAACCGACAAAAGCAGAAAACTTCATCCTGTATGTAAACAAATCTTATTAGTTCAATCCAGATGATAGAAGATTTATCAAATCAAATCACAGAAAGTCATGAACAATTTTAAAAGATGTACTATTATTATACCCGTGCAATTCACATTAGTATAAAATAATATGCAGGAAAAAAAATCTATTTCATCATGTAAGATCAAGTTTCTATCAGATCATAATATGATAGATTATTAAAAGTTTAAAATAAAAAATTTGTTTGAATTTCTTAAAGGACATAGTTTGGCTCTAAATATGTTTGGACTTATATTTTTCAACCCGTTTCGGGCCGATTTATAAGCTATGAAGCACGGGTGCATTTTCGGATTCGGGTGCGGGACTCGGCAATTTTTGAAAAAATAGGGTGCGGGTGCGGCAGGGTGTGACGATTAAAAAATTATTAAAAATATTTTATTTTTATTTTCTATATATTTTTACTAATAAAATATTCTTAAAAAACACATTAGTATGGCCTTGGTTCACAAAACAAAGAAAGAAGAAGGCAAGAAACACAAAACAAAAAAGAAAACACAAAAGAAGCAACAAATATTCAGAATAAAATTGAGGAATGACAGATTTAGGATGTTTTGGCCTCATTCAAAGCTGATTTCGGCTGTTCCAGCATGAAATCAGCCGAAGGCCATTTCGGTCAGTTTTGGCCACCGACCGATACGATCCGATTTAGCCGATACGACCCGATTCTGACCGGTTCGGCGCAAATCGAAGCCAAGTCAGTGCAAATCCCCAAAAAAAAAAAAAAAAAAAAAAAAAAAAGAGTTTTTCCTTGTCTGGAATATTGATCGCATTAAACACTTACCATTGGGATTGCTGGGAATTAGACTTAATAGGAGCAATAATTGGTGAGCTATCATGCGTGGGTAATGCTGCTTTAATATCACTTATTTTTGCTGCCAACATATCACTCTTTACTTCCACAACCAAAATAAAAGGTGCATTAAATGGGCTGGACTCTTTAATGATTGGCTGGGATTTCGGACTTTCAGAAATTTCCATAATAGTTGTAGAGTTTGAAACCACCGCCAGCTTTGAATGTGATGTTAGGATTAATGAGGAATCAATTCCACAAAACTCAGATTTCATAACTGATGTAACATCCTTTTGCATTGTCTCAATGTTTTCTTGCACCATTTCATCACCGCCTCTCTCAGTCAAAGCTACCATGCCGGATTCACTATTGTCGACAGCCTCCTTTTCGTTCCATACAGGTTGAGATGAGGTCCTCTCAAACATCCCAGGCACCACGATTACACCTTTCCTTGCTAAACAGTGTGGAGAAGCCCGAAGTGATGGACCAACTTGTTGTTTTGAAACCCGTAAGGTGCCTTTGCTTTGAATTCATAGTTCACAACTCTTGTCATCGTGACTCAGCTTGCCATGCCAATAGCAAAGATTCAAGATGAACTTCTGAGATCGCTGATCACTTCGAAGGGTAAAACCTGAATCCTCCCTCTCCGAGAGAAATATATTTCACCAAGTATTTGTTAGTTCCTCCATTAAGACAAGTTGGAAGAAAGAATGAAAAAGAACTGCACACAAAAGGAGACAAAAAATTGCTTCCCCTAATCCCACCAAAAAAAAAAAAACCATAAGCTCTAGAGATAAACTTGTTATCCCTAGAAAGACAAAAACAAAACACTCCTTCGTGAAGAAGGACAAGGAACTTTTACTGCCTAGGGTATGTTTGGTTGAGGTGAAAACAAGGAGGATGGATAATAGAAAGAGGAAAATATGGTGAAAATGACATTTTCCATTGTTTGGTTCAGGAGAGAAAAAAAGAAAGACAGAAAATAAGGAGGAAAATAATCCTTCCAAGCCCACATTTTTTTATCCTTCCAATTTGGGAGGAAAAAATGCTGAATGATATAATTTACATAAATACCCTCATTTTATTCATCTCACCTACCTCTCTCACTTTCCCCATCTCACTTGTGACCTGATTACTTTTGCCTCTTCATTCTTATCACTTTCTTAGCACCTTCACAGCACAGCAACTTGAACTACTCCAAGTTCTCTTCTTCTTCTTCTTCTTCTTCTTCTTCTTCTTCTTCTT